>NC_034190.2:57601084-57728584 GCF_002021735.2 Oncorhynchus kisutch | reverse complement strand
CCATGTCCCTGGACATTCATACCCGGATCTCACAGCTAGCTAGCTGCTATCCGTGTGACCATCGGCCTTCGTCGATTCCGGAGCAAACATCAATTATTCCGGAGCTAGCAAGCTCCGTCAATCACTCCTGAGTTCCATCAATCACACCTGGGCTGCAGTCACCTATCCGGACCCGTTTTACTGCCTTCGCGGAGCCCCACCGGGCCTTCACAACTGGACTGCCGACGTTATCTACCCGAAGGAGTTATTCGGCCGGCTCCTCCGTCGCGACGTTACCTGAACGCCCATCTGCGGCCTGCTAACCGTTAGCTGTCTTACCGGCTGCTATCTGAATAGACAATCGGACAATTTTTTTATTATTATTTTTTTTAAATTATTTTTAAAATTATTATTATTATCTTTTCTTCTTGGGCCTCTATAACTATATCTATTGTTTTTATTTTTGTTGTTGTTGTGTGATTTGGATTAATCCCCTCTACCACACGGAACCCCACTAATCTACTGACGGAACGTAAGGGGTGGCTAACAGACCTCCATCCTATGCTAGTTTGCTACCGATGCCCTGGCTAGCTGTCTAAATCACCAACCAACCTCTCCACTCACCGGACCCTTTTGATCACTCGACTAAGCATGCCTATCCTTAATGTCAATATGTCTTGTCCATTTCTGTTCTGGTTAGTGTTTATTGGCTTATTTCACTGTAGAGCCTCTAGTCCTGCTCACTATACCTTATCCAACCTATTAGTTCCACCACCCACACATGCAATGACATCTCCTGGTTTCAACGATGTTTCTAGAGACAATATCTCTCTCTTCATCACTCAATACCTAGGTTTACCTCCACTGTATTCACATCCTACCATACATTTGTCTGTACATTATACCTTGATGCTATTTTATCGCCCCCAGAAACCTCCTTTTACTCTATGTTCCAGACGTTCTAGACGACCAATTCTCATAGCTTTTAGCCGTACCCTTATTCTACTCCTCCTATGTTCCTCTGGCGATGTAGAGGTGAATCCAGGCCCTGCAGTGCCTAGCTCCACTCCTATTCCCCAGGCGCTCTCTTTTGACGACTTCTGTAACCGTAATAGCCTTGGTTTCATGCATGTTAACATTAGAAGCCTCCTCCCTAAGTTTGTTCTATTCACTGCTTTAGCACACTCTGCCAACCCGGATGTTCTAGCTGTGTCTGAATCCTGGCTTAGGAAGACCACCAAAAATTCTGAAGTTTTAATTCCAAACTACAACATTTTCAGACAAGATAGAACTGCCAAAGGGGGCGGTGTTGCAATCTACTGCAAAGATAGCCTGCAGAGTTCTGTCCTACTATCCAGGTCTGTACCCAAACAATTTGAACTTCTACTTTTAAAAATCCACCTCTCTAAAAACAAGTCTCTCACCGTTGCCGCCTGCTATAGACCACCCTCTGCCCCCAGCTGTGCTCTGGACACCATATGTGAACTGATTGCCCCCCATCTATCTTCAGAGTTCGTGCTGCTAGGCGACCTAAACTGGAACATGCTTAACACCCCAGCCATCCTACAATCTAAACTTGATGCCCTCAATCTCACACAAATAATCAATGAACCTACCAGGTACCTCCCCAAAACCTTAAACACGGGCACCCTCATAGATATCATCCTAACCAACTTCCCCTCTAAATACACCTCTGCTGTCTTCAACCAAGATCTCAGCGATCACTGCCTCATTGCCTGCATCCGTAATGGGTCAGCGGTCAAACGACCTCCACTCATCACTGTAAAACGCTCCCTGAAACACTTCTGCGAGCAGGCCTTTCTAATCGACCTGGCCGGGGTATCCTGGAAGGATATTGATCTCATCCCGTCAGTAGAGGATGCCTGGATATTTTTTAAAAATGCCTTCCTAACCATCTTAAATAAACATGCCCCATTCAAGAAATTTAGAACCAGGAACAGATATAGCCCTTGGTTCTCCCCAGACCTGACTGCCCTTAACCAACACAAAAACATCCTATGGCGTTCTGCATTAGCATCGAACAGCCCCCGTGATATGCAGCTGTTCAGGGAAGCTAGAAATCATTATACACAGGCAGTTAGAAAAGCCAAGGCTAGCTTTTTCAAGCAGAAATTTGCTTCCTGCAACACTAACTCAAAAAAGTTCTGGGACACTGTAAAGTCCATGGAGAATAAGAACACCTCCTCCCAGCTGCCCACTGCACTGAAGATAGGAAACACTGTCACCACTGATAAATCCACCATAATTGAGAATTTCAATAAGCATTTTTCTACGGCTGGCCATGCTTTCCACCTGGCTACTCCTACCCCGGACAACAGCACTGCACCCCCAACAGCAACTCGCCCAAGCCTTCCCCATTTCTCCTTCTCCCAAATCCATTCAGCTGATGTTCTGAAAGAGCTGCAAAATCTGGACCCCTACAAATCAGCCGGGCTAGACAATCTGGACCCTTTCTTTCTAAAATTATCTGCCGAAATTGTTGCCACCCCTATTACTAGCCTGTTCAACCTCTCTTTCGTGTCGTCTGAGATTCCCAAAGATTGGAAAGCAGCTGCGGTCATCCCCCTCTTCAAAGGGGGGGACACTCTTGACCCAAACTGCTACAGACCTATATCTATCCTACCGTGCCTTTCTAAGGTCTTCGAAAGCCAAGTCAACAAACAGATTACCGACCATTTCGAATCTCACCATACCTTCTCTGCTATGCAATCTGGTTTCAGAGCTGGTCATGGGTGCACCTCAGCCACGCTCAAGGTCCTAAACGATATCTTAACCGCCATCGATAAGAAACATTACTGTGCAGCCGTATTCATTGATCTGGCCAAGGCTTTCGACTCTGTCAATCACCATATCCTCATCGGCAGACTCGACAGCCTTGGTTTCTCAAATGATTGCCTCGCCTGGTTCACCAACTACTTCTCTGATAGAGTTCAGTGTGTCAAGTCGGAGGGTCTGCTGTCCGGACCTCTGGCAGTCTCTATGGGGGTGCCACAGGGTTCAATTCTTGGACCGACTCTCTTCTCTGTATACATCAATGAGGTCGCTCTTGCTGCTGGTGAGTCCCTGATCCACCTCTACGCAGACGACACCATTCTGTATACTTCCGGCCCTTCTTTGGACACTGTGTTAACAACCCTCCAGGCAAGCTTCAATGCCATACAACTCTCCTTCCGTGGCCTCCAATTGCTCTTAAATACAAGTAAAACTAAATGCATGCTCTTCAACCGATCGCTACCTGCACCTACCCGCCTGTCCAACATCACTACTCTGGACGGCTCTGACTTAGAATACGTGGACAACTACAAATACTTAGGTGTCTGGTTAGACTGTAAACTCTCCTTCCAGACCCATATCAAACATCTCCAATCCAAAGTTAAATCTAGAATTGGCTTCCTATTTCGCAACAAAGCATCCTTCACTCATGCTGCCAAACATACCCTTGTAAAACTGACCATCCTACCAATCCTCGACTTTGGCGATGTCATTTACAAAATAGCCTCAAATACCCTACTCAACAAATTGGATGCAGTCTATCACAGTGCAATCCGTTTTATCACCAAAGCCCCATATACTACCCACCATTGCGACCTGTACGCTCTCGTTGGCTGGCCCTCGCTTCATACTCGTCGCCAAACCCACTGGCTCCATGTCATCTACAAGACCCTGCTAGGTAAAGTCCCCCCTTATCTCAGCTCGCTGGTCACCATAGCATCTCCCACCTGTAGCACACGCTCCAGCAGGTATATCTCTCTAGTCACCCCCAAGACCAATTCTTTCTTTGGCCGCCTCTCCTTCCAGTTCTCTGCTGCCAATGACTGGAACGAACTACAAAAATCTCTGAAACTGGAAACACTTATCTCCCTCACTAGCTTTAAGCACCAACTGTCAGAGCAGCTCACAGATTACTGCACCTGTACATAGCCCACCTATAATTTAGCCCAAACAACTACCTCTTTCCCAACTGTATTTAATTTGTATTTATTTATTTATTTTGCTCCTTTGCACCCCATTATTTTTTTATTTCTACTTTGCACATTCTTCCATTGCAAAACTACCATTCCAGTATTTTACTTGCTATATTGTATTTACTTTGCCATCATGGCCTTTTTTTTGCCTTTACCTCCCTTCTCACCTCATTTGCTCACATTGTATATAGACTTGTTTATACTGCATTATTGACTGTATGTTTGTTTTTACTCCATGTGTAACTCTGTGTCGTTTTATCTGTCGAACTGCTTTGCTTTATCTTGGCCAGGTCGCAATTGTAAATGAGAACTTGTTCTCAACTTGCCTACCTGGTTAAATAAAGGTAAAATAAAAATAAATAAAAAAGGTAGATTAAAGATAGGTAGATAGGGAGGTAGGTAGATTTAGAGGGAGTGAGGGAAGAAGATAAGAAAGAGACTGCGTGTGGATGGAGGAGTGCCATTGCATGCAGTTTTGACTCACTGATTAAAATGTCAGAGTTATAAATGAGCAAGGTCAGTGTGTGTGTGGGGGGGGGGGGGGGGGGGGGAGCATGGGGGGTCTAAACTAGAGTGGAAGGGACACTCAAAACAGGGAGATAAGTTCATCTCCTGTGTCTCCAGCACATCTCCAGCCCCTTAGTTGACTCCTTCCTGTTGATACCACACCATCTCTATGTATGAGCCCGTGCAGCAGCACAATAAAATGTTAAAACCCAGGGAATAACTTGGGGGACAAGCCCTTCCGTATTTAGGTCATTAAGGGCTGAAGATTTACATCACAGTAATTTCAGAGGATGCTACTGTTTTTGCTTTCCCTATCACAGATCTTTCCTCACTTAGTGCCGAACCAGGGAGATATATAATGACCTTATCTGCATACAGCCACACACATGGGGAATGCACAACAAGGATGGAGAGGGATTCAGAATGAGAGATGAAAATGATTAAACACAAATTCAAGCACAGTGGATAAATTGTTCTGGGCAGACAGTACAATCTCTTTCAAATGTTTGAATCATACTCGATGTCTGTAAAAATATTCAGTGGTGGAAAAAGTACCCAATTAGTCAAGCTTGATTAAAAGTAAAGATACCTTAATAGAAAATGTCTCAAGTAAAAGTGAACGTCACCCAGTAAAATTACTACTTGAGCAAAAGTCTAAAAGTATTTGGTTTTAAATACTGTATACTTAAGTATCAAAAGTAAATGTAATTGATAAAATGTACTTAAGTATCAAAAGTAAAAGTATAAATCATTTCAAATTCCTTATATTAAGCAGACCAAGATGGCATGATTTGATTGTTTTTATAATTTATGGATAGCCAGGGGAACACTCTAACACTCAGACATCATTTGCAAACAAAGCATGTGTCTTTAGTGAGTCTGCCAGATCAGAGGCGGTAGGGATGACCAGGGGATGTTCTCTTGTGCGTGAATTGGACCATTTTCCTGTCCTGCTAAGCATTCAAAATTTACTTTTGTGTGTCAGGGAAAATGTATGGAGTAAAAAGTACATTATTTTCTTTAGGAATCTAGTGAAGTAAAATTAAAAGTTGCCCCCCCCCAAAATAAAACAGTAAAGTAAAGTACAAATACCCCCAAAAACTACTTAAGTAGTACTTCAAAGTATTTTTACTTATGTACTTTACGCCACTGACAATGTTTTTATGTTTCTGAAACAAATCCTATGTGCCCCGCAGGTCATAAGGTCACCCCTTTTCCATCAACTGACAAGTAGGGTGTGGGAGGAAGGGAGGAAAGAGGACCCACCCGTCTTAAACTATCAGGAGTCATAAAGGACGCAACGGTTATTTTACGACATGGTGCTATTGCCTGAGGTGGGAATTGAGAGCAGGGTAATTTCACCACTTTTGTGAGTGTTGTCTCTTTTTTCTCTGGTTTATGGTGCTTGGCAGATGCCCGTATCAACTCCCACAAGCTACTCATGCTGTTTTTAACGTTACTTAATTACATTATACTACCAAAATCAAAGGTTGTACAATCGCCTTACTGTTAATCAGGAATATAAACCCAACCACTGATAATGTTATTTGCTTCCATGTCTGCCTTTGCTACAGTCTCACTCATCATAAGCTCTCCTTTCTCAAGGCGATCTTCTAAATAAACCAATTTATTAAATGAAAAATTCTACAGTGCACATTGTTGTCTTATTCTTGAATCATAGGTCTATGAATCCTTATGTCTCAGGGGTCTGGAGCTCACTCTCTTGCTCTGTATCTATGCACTGTTGCCTCATTGTTCAGACCCTGGGCAATAAGAAAAACTGTGGCGGGAAAAACAAAAAAATGTTGTCACTGAAACCACTCCTGAAATGTTAAATAGTTATTTCTGTATGCAAAACAACTTAATCAGTCTCTCTCTCTCACTCTCTCTGTCTGTGTGTGTGTGTGTACACGCGTGTGTGTGTTTGTGCATACAGGATGTTGAGGGACGGGGGCTGAGAGGTACTTGGTGACAGCAAGGATTTTTTCCATTTAATTAGCCTTGAAGATCAAACGGCTACGAGCACATTAAAAATCCATCTTTTTATTTCCCTCCAGAAACAATTAAGAAGCTCCCCATCTAAAGCCTGCTTTTAAGAAGCTCCCCAACTAAAGCCTGCTTAGCCACGCTGTCTGGCTCCCTGTGGGTGCTCTGTGATGTTACACATTAGTCATTTAGCAGACACTCTTATTCAGTGACTTACAGGAGCAATTAGGGTTAAGTGCTGTGCTCAAGGTCACATCAACAGATTTACACTACACTACATTTACATTACACAGGTCACGTATTACATGTCTGGAACATAGATGTTTGGGAACAAAGGTGAGCTATATCACAAATTAGATATTTTTTCTTTAGAATGTTGGTTTAGGATAATCGTTTTCAGAAACGGGGATCTGTGGTGACGTGATAGATTTTCTTTGTGTACATTTCATTTCACACAGAGGAGTTTCAGTCCAGAGCTAACTTATGGCTGCTGGAGTAGGTAAGCAACATGACATGTCTAGTGACCTTGACCTTGACATGTGACCTTGTGAGGAGTCACAGAGCATCTCCCTTAGAAAGAGTATGGATGTACAATACCTTTTTATGAAGACCAGCAATTGAAGCTGCAAGCGGTATTTCCAATGTGAGGTAGCAGGTGCTCCCGGTCTAAACCAATTTTTATATTTTGTTGCCATCTTGTGGCACAATATGACAATGAATTAGTCTAATTATGTGCGGCACATCAGTTTGATTCTAGGTGAACTGGAGGCATAACTCCAGGAATCAAGGAACCAGAATGTATTATATTTATTTATTAGTGAAAACATTGATATATTGACTATGCTAATAGTTTTGATAAGCTAGTCTTAATTAAATTGTTAAAATGCTCTTTGAAATCTTAACATAAACAAAAATGCCCTGGCCAAGCTGTTTTCACACCTGAGCAAAAGAAAACAGGAAAATTTGTGTTTTTTATGGCCACACAGTATGGTCAATTCATGAATCTACACTGATAATACAAAACATTAAGAACACCTGCTCTTTCCATGACATAGCTTTCAACTGGATTAACCTGGTCAGTCTATGATCCCTTATTAATGTCACTAGTTAAATCCACTTCAATCACTGTACAGTAGCAAGAATAATAAATTCTGCACAAATGAGTCATAATATTTTATCTGATCTTCATCTTAGTCACAACAGTAGACAAACACAGTGTGTGTAAACTAATAACACATACAGTTGAAGTCGGTAGTTTCCATACACCTTAGCAAACTACATTTAAACTCAGTTTTTCACAATTCCTGACATTTAATCAGAGTATAAATGAGTCCTCATCCTTGCTGAGTGGCCTTTCAGGTTATGTTGATATAGGACTCATTTTACTGTGGATATAGATAATTTTGTACCTGTTTCCGTCTGGCATCTTCACAAGGTCCTTTGCTGTTGTTCTGGGATTGATTTGCACTTTTCGCACCAAAGTACATTCATCTCAAGGAGACAGAACACGTCTCCTTCCTGAGCGGTATGATGGCTGCGTGGTCCCATGGTGTTTATACTTACTATTGTTTGTACAGATGAACGTGGTACCTTCAGGCATTTGGGAATTGCTCCCAAGGATGAACCAGACTTGTGGAGGTCTACAATTTATTTTCTGTGGTCTTGGCCCGAGTTCTTTTGATTTTCCCATGATGTCAAGCAAAGAGCCACTGAGTTTGAAGGTAGGCCTTGAAATACATCCACAGGTACACCTCCAATAGACTTTTGAATTTTCCAAGCTGTTTAAAGGCACAGTCTACTTAGCGTATGTAAACTTCTGACCCACTGGAATTGTGATACAGTGAATTATAAGTGAAATAATCTGTCTATAAACATTTGTTGGAAAAATGACTTGTGTCATGCACAAAGTAGATGTCCTAACCGACTTGCCAAAACTATAGTTTGTTAACAAGAAATGTGTGGAGTAATTGAAAAACAAGTTTTAATGACTCCAACCTATGTGTATGTAAACTTCCGACTTCAACTGTACATTATTGTATTTTTCTTGCCAATATTGAATACATTATTTAAACATTCACAGTTTAGGTTGGAAAATGTATGTGATCCCCTAGGCTAATGAGTCCAATCAATGAGACGAGATTGGAGATGTTGGTTAGAGATGCCCTGCCCTCTTAAAATCACTCAGAAAATGTGAGTTTTCTATTCACTGATGTGAACCATGCCTCGAACAAAAGAGATCTCAGAAGACCTAAGATTAAGAATAGTTGATTTGCATAAAGTTGGAAAGGGTTACAAAAGTATCTATAAAAGCCTTGATGTTCATCAGTCCACGGTAAGACGAATTGTGTATAAATGGAGAAAGTTAAGCACTGTTACAACTCTCCCTAGGAGTGGCCATCCTGCAAAGATGACTGCAAAAGTGCAGAATGCTCAATGAGGTTAAGAAGAATCCTAGAGTGTCAGCTAAAGACTTACAGAAATCTCTGGAACATGCTAGCATCTCTCTTGACGAGTCTACGATACGTAAAACACTAAACAAGAATGGTGTTCATGGAAGGACACCACGGAAGAATGCACTGCTGTCCAGAAAAACATTGCTGCACGTCCGAAGTTCACAAAAGTGCACCTGGATGTTCCACAGTGCTTCTGGACAGATGAAACTAAAGTTGAGTTGTTTGGCAGGAACACACAACACTATGTGTGGATAAAAAAAGGCACAGCACAGCACACCAACATCAAAACCTCATCCCAACTGTAAAGTATGGTGGAGGAAGCATCATGGTTTGGGGCTGCCTCAGGGCCTGGACAGCTTGCTATCATCGACGGAAAAATGTCTTCCCAAGTTTAGCCTTACATTCTCCTGAAAAATGTCTTGATATCTGTCCGGCAATTGAAGCTCAACAGAAGTTGGGTGATGCAACAGGGCAACGACCCAAAACACAGAAGTAAATCAACAACAGAATGGCTTCAGAAGAAAATACACCTTCTGGAGTGACCCAGTCAGAGTCCTGACCTCAACCCAATTTTAAAATGCTGTGGCATGACCTCGAGAGCAGATGGCACCAGACATCCTAAGAATATCGCTGAACAGAAACAGTTTTGTAAAGATTAATTGTCCAAAATTCCTCCTGACCGTTGTGCAGGTCTGATCCACAACTACAGAAAATGTTTAGTTGAGTTTATTGCAGCCAAAGGAGGGTCAACCAGCAAAGGAGGGTTCACAAACTTTTTCCACCCTACACTGTGAATGTTTACACAGTGTGTTCAATAAAGATATGAAAATGTATAATTGTGTGCGTTATTAGTTTAAGCAGACTGTGCTTGTCTATTGTTGTGACTATCTATTGTTTATGACCAATTTATGCAGAAATCCAGGTAATTCCAAAGGGTTCACATACTTTTTCTTGCCACTGTAGATGAAGGGGAGGAGACAGGTTAAAGCAGGATTTTTAAGCTTTGAGACAATTGAGACATGGATTATGTATGTGTGCCATTCAGAAGGTAAATGGGGAAGACACCGGTTTGTGTCTAGAACTACAACGCTGCTGTGTTTTCCACACTCAACAGTTTCCTGTGTGTGTCAAGAATGATCCAACACCCCAAAGACAACTGTGGGAAGCATTGGAGTCAACATGGGCCAGCAACCCTGTGGAATGCTTTCGACACCTTGTAGAGTCCATGCCCACGACAAATTGAGGCTGGGGGGGGGGTGCAACTCAATATTAGGAAGACGTTCCTAATATTTGGCATACTCAGTGCATATATTAGATGGTTAGTGTTTAAATGCCCTCTTTATAGAGAGCAATAGTGAAGGCTTATTTTTGTACGGACTAACTCTGCCATGGTTCTTTGGACAAAGCCTATGGGAAAGTAAATGGAGTTTTGTAGAGTTTTTGGATAAATGCTAAAAATAAGGTCTGTGGTAAAAACAGGCTTAGGAGATCCGATACAGTTTCATCTATGAGAATCTTCATCAGCTAACGTCACTTGTGAATTTTGAAGCATTTCTGTAATAAAATGAAACACAAAGCACATAAAAGGCTTCATAATTCATAAAGGTCATGCTAACTGACTGATATTATCTTATTAAACAAAACATATAAGATCTCCTAAGCCTGTGTTAAACTCTGACCTTATTTTCGCCGTTTATCCCCATTCATTTTCCGCATAGGAATGGCTAAACAAAACAGAGGTAACTAATTTCAGTTTTTTAGGACTATAAACTGGCGAGCTCTATTAGAGACGAAGAAACAATTCAAATAGAAATCTTATCAGATAGTCCAGGGGAATTCTTGAAGAATATAACTTATAAATGCCCAAAAAGTATTTAATAGTAGAACTGATATAACCATCAGAACCCAAAATATAAGCTTGCTTTGATTGTAAACAAACACCAATATAGACTTAAAAAACGTGGTTAAAACTAAAATGTTGATCCCATTCATGGTCTGTCAATGAATTTGAGAGTAGTTAGTGCTCCAGTCCAACCCCTCAGCTGTTTAGAAAAACAAGCGGCAGTGACTACTTTGTTGATTATTCAAATCCCAGATTGACCCTTTGTTATGGCAGAAAATACTGCTATATTTGTTATGGTAATAGTAGCCTCTACTAGGCTTTCTTCACCTCATCTTTGTGAGTGAGGCCTGGAAGCAGTAACTATGGTAATAGCCAACAGATAATACCATTTTAGATAAAAATGTCAAATCTATGTGAAATATTATTCCTCCAAATAACATGTATTAACTTTGTCAGGAAAATACAAAACGTCATAAACATTGTTCACATGTAGGCCTGTTTGCCTTACCCTCCTGTAGCCTACTGCATTTAGCTGAGATAGGAACCAAGTTGGTAGGTGATTCCTCAACTGGAGTCGGAACAGTCATTGAATGGGCATATCAAAATGGCGGACCAAGAATCCTCGGTGAGGGAGTTCGTTGCTGTTACTGATGTTGATGAAGAGAGGGCCCGTTTTTTCTTGGAGTCTGCCGGTTGGGATTTGCAGGTACATGCTGGTCACATCGACCTACCAATTGTACTACATGTGATATTTGAAGTTAACTCACAACATACGAATGACAGTATCTAGTTAGCTAACACTTACTAGCAGGCTAGCTACTGTACTAGTTTCTGCAAGTCACTCTTTCTCACAACAATAGATCGAGTGACCATTGCGGTCATATTCCCTGGTATCTAGTTATCTACCAATCAGTTTCACACAGATACCAATGTTTTACTACCACTGCCTAGTAGCGAGTTTAATGTTAACTTGCTAACAAATCCGTTTCATTTATGAATGGCTCACTGCGTTCTAGCTAACTAATGTTATCTGGCTAACAAGCTAGCTAGCAGATTAGCTAGGGGGCTAATTTAGCAAACGATTGTAACTAATGCGTTAGCTAACTATCCGATTGGCATATTATGGTCCAGCAGTAAGCCAATCTCACAACTACCTCACAACATTTTCCAACTAGTCACTGAGATGATGGCTAATGTATCAGATGTTTCCCATCCTAACGTTAATTGCTAGCAAGTATAATATGTATAAGAACATCCTTCTCAGCTAACTACTAGTAGGTAGCTACTTCTTAATTCGGCAAGTTCACAATTAAACTCGAACTAGCCAACGTTAGATAGCTAGTAATCAGCTTTAGACTATGACTAGACATTGAGCTCTTGACGTTTGAATGACATGGAATCTTGGTCTCTTTCCTTAGCTTGCCCTGGCCAGTTTCTTTGAAGATGGTGCTGAGGATGACATAGTGACATTACCTCAGCCAGAGAGTGGTGGATCCTCTGTGCCTCGTTCCACAGGGCCTGGCAGGTACATAGCTAACTGACCTATGTAAATCTATTGTTGCACTGTCATTCTATGTACCATTAAAACAGGATGCCCATATCCTTTCAGTGTTGCCTTTGTCATTTTTTTAATGATTATTCTATGAAACATTTCATGTTACATGATTAATGTTTGACCCTATTGTCATTCATTGTTTTTTGTGTGTGTAAAGGAGTGAAAATAGAGTGACCTCCTTCAGGGATATGATGCACGAGGAAGAAGATGACAGTGACGAGGAGGAAGGGGAAAGGTAAGTCTGTCTTTACTTCAATGACTTTAGAGTGTATGCATTTCACATTGCATGTAGGCCTAGGCTGTGTGTATTTTGGACAGTATAGGGTGCCTCCAGAATGTACCAAAACTATTTTGGTTTCTCTATTCAGTTCTCTCTAGGCTGGTATTGCTTTCTGCCACAACAGATTCTGCTGGGTGGGAATGGGTCCCTGTGTTACTTGTCAACAGTAGCTGTATATTTACCATCACAAACCGATGCTGGCACTAAGACCGCACTCAATGAGCTGTATAGGGCCATAAGCAAACGAGAGTGCACATCCAGAGGCGCCACTTCTAGTGGCTAGTGATTTTAATGCAGGGAAACTGAAATTCATCTTACCTCATTTTTACCAGCATGTCACTGTGCAGCTAGAGGTGAAACACTCTAGATCATCTTTATTCCACACACAAATGCATACAAAGGTCTCCCCACCCTCCCTTTGCCAAATCTGACCATAACTCTATCATCCTGATCTCGGCTTACAAGCCAAAACTCAAGCAGGAAGTACCAGTGATGTACTCAATATGGAGGTGATCTGATGAAGTGGATGCTAAGTCAAGGACTGTTTCAGGACACATCAGTCACCGCCTTCATTAACCTGTTTGGCGCAGGCGTGCCGCTAGCGACCCACCGCGACCACATCCGGTGAAATTGCAGGGCGCCAATTTCAAATGACAGAAATAGTAATAATAAATGAAAATACAAGTGTTATACATCAGTTGAAAGATTAACTTCTTGTTAATCCAGACGCTTTGTCAGATTTCAAAAGGCTTTACGGTGAAAGCAAACATGCGATTATCTGAGGACAGCGCCCCGCATACAAACATTTTCCAACCAAGCAGAGGAGTCACGCAAGTCAGAAATAGCAATAAAATAAATCACTTACCTTTGAAGAGCTTCATCTGGTTGCTGTTTTGTTTGATAAAGTCCTTCTTTATATCCCAAAAACTTTTGTTGACGCGTTTTGTTCAGTAATCCACTGGTTCAAAGGCGGTCAAAACGCGCAGACGAGTACATCCTAATAGTACCGGTGAAGTTAGTTGAAACATGTCAAACAATGTTTAACTAATCCTCAGGGTGACTTATCTAAATAATCAATAATATTTCAACCGGACAATAGCATATTCAATAGAAAGGGAAAAAAAACAAGGGCGTGCAAACCTGTACTGCATGCTTCCCCAGTCCCCTGACCAAAGGTCTTTTTCTTTGTCTTGTTTCAGAAAACAAGCCTGAAACTATGTCTAAAGTCTGACATCTAGTGGAAGCCATAGGAACTGCCAATTAACCAATTACATAGTCAATAGGCATTCAATGGAAAACCATTCACATTAAAAAAATCCCACTTCCTGGGTGGATTTTCCTCGGGTGAAAGCCTGCTGTTTTTTAGAAAGTGTTTTCTATCCAATGCTACCAAGTATATGCATATCCTAGCTTCTGGGCCTGAGTAACAGGCAGTTTACTTTGGGCACGTCATTCATACAAATTTCCGAATACTGCCCCGTCACTAAAAAGTTAAGTGCATCAACAAAGTCATCCCCACAGTGACCGCATGTACATATCCCATCCAGAAGCCATGGATTACAGGCAACATCCACACTGAGCTGAAGGCTAGAGCTGCCGCTTTCAAGGAGCAGGACACTAATCCGGACACTTATAAAATAAATCTCGCTACGACCTCCAAGCCATCAATACATGACTAAGCTCGAATCCTACTACACGGGCTCTGATGCTTGTTGGATGGGGCAGGGCTGGCAAACAATCACGGATTACAAAGGGAAACCCAGCTTCGAGGTGCCCAGTGATGCGAGCATACTAGACAGGCTAAGTTTCTTCTACGCTCGCGTCGAGGAAAGCAACACTGAACCATTCATGAAAGCACCAGCTGTTCCGGATGACTGATCTCGCTCTCTATAGCTGATGTAAGTAAGGCCTTTAAACAGTTTAACATTCACAAGGCCGCGGGGGCAGACGGATTACCAGGACGTGTATTTGGACCATGCGCTGACCTGCAAGTGTCTAAACTGACATTATGAACCTCTCCCTGGCCCAGTATGTAATACTTACACGTTTCAAGCAGACCACCATAGTCCCTGTGCCAAAGTTCGCCAAGGTAACCTGTCTAAAGGACTCTCGGCACGTAGCACTCACATCTGTAGCCATGAATTGCTTTTAAAGGCTGATCATGGCTTACATCAACAACGACATCCCAGAAACCCTGGACCCACTCCAATTCGCCCCAACAGATCCACAGATTATGCATTCTCTCGTGCACATGCACTCCACACTTCCCTCTCACACCTGGCCAAGAGGAACACCTACAGTGCATTCTGAAAGTATTCAGACCCCTTGACGTTTTACACATCGTTACGTTACAACCTTATTCTAAACTAAATATTTTTCCTCAATCTACACACTATCCCATAATGACAAAGCAGAAACAGGTTTCAATATTTTATCAAATCTTTTAAAACCTCTTGGAACTCTGGGGGCGGTATTTCATTTTTGGATAAAAAACGTTCCCGTTTTAAATGGAATATTTTGTCACGACAAGATGCTCGACTATGCATATAATTGACAGCTTTGGATAGAAAACACTGACGTTTCCAAAACTGCAAAGATATCAGCTGATGTATGAAGGGCTATATGAATGAATTTGATTTGAACTGATGTTACAGGCGAAACCCAGATAAAATCCAATCAGGAAGTGCCCCATATTTTGAAAGCGCTGCATGCCAATGACTCCTTATATGGCTGTGAATGGGCTACGAATGAGTTTACGTTTTCTACATATTCCCCAAGGTGTCTACAGCATTGTGACGTCTTTTTACGCATTTATGTTGAAGAATAGCCGTAAGGGACCACATTGAGCAAGTGGTCACATGATGGCTCCCGCAGAAGCTCTTGCGTAAAGTACTGAGGTAGCCATTATTCCAATCGCTTCTAATGAGAAACCAATTGTCCCGACGGATATATTATCGAATAGATGTGTGAAAAACACCTTGAGGATTGATTCTAAACAACGTTTGCCATGTTTCTGTCGATATTATGGAGCTAATTTTGAAAAATGTTTGCGTTGTAGTGACCGCATTTTCCGGTTGATTTCTCAGCCAAATGTGAAGAACAAACAGGAGCTATTTCGCCTACAAAAAAAATATTTTTTGGGGAAAAAAGGAACATTTGCTATCTAACTGGGAGTCTCCTGAGTGAAAACATCCAAAGTTCTTCAAAGGTAAATTATTTAATTTGATTGCTTTTCTTATTTTTGTGAAATTGTTGCCTGCTGCTAGCAGGGCATAATGCTATGCTAGGCTATGATAAACTTACACAAATGCTTGTCTAGCGTTGGCTGTGAAGCATATTTTGAAAATCTGAGATGACAGTGTGATTAACAAAAGGCTAAGCTGTGTCTCAATATATTTCATTTGTGATTTTCATGAATAGGAAGATTTTCTAGGGATATTTATGTCCGCTGCATTATGCTAATTAGTTTGAGGCGATGATTACACTCCCAGAGCCGGGTTTGAGAGTCTCAAGAAGTTAAAACTAAAACATACCTTATTAACAAGTATTCAGAACATCCTTGAGATGTTTCTACAACTTGATTGGAGTCCACCTGTGGTAAATTCATTTGATTGGACATGATTTGGAAAGGCACACACACCTTTCTATATAAGGACCCACAGTTGACAGTGCATGTCAGAGCAAAAACCGAGACACGAGGTCGAAGGAATTGTCCCTAGAGCTCCGAGACAGGATTGTGTCGAGGCACAGATCTGAGGAAGGGAACCAAAACACTTCTGCTGCATTGAAGATCCAAGAACACAGGGGTCTCCATCATTCTTAAATGGAAGAAGTTTGGAACCAACAAGACTCTTCCTAGAGCTGGCCACCCGGCCAAACTGAGCAATCGGGGGAGAAGGGCCTTGGTCAGGGAGGTGACCAAGGACCTGATGGTCACTCTGACAGAGCTCCAGAGTTCCTCTGTGGAGATGGGAGAATCTTCCAGGACAAACATCTCTGCAGCACTCTACCAATCAGGCCTTTATGGTAGAGTGGCCAGACGGAGGCCACTACTCAGTAAAAGGCAAGTGACAGGCTTTTGTGGAGCGATGGGTAACGATGCTTCATGGGTAACTGTTGTTGATGTGTGCAGAGGGTCCCTGGTTCTCGCCCGGGTATGGGCGAGGGGACGGTCTAAAGTTATACTGTTACACCAGGGCAACAACTTCTCCCTCAAAGTCAGCAAGACAAAGAAGCTGATTGTGGACTACAGAAAACGGAGGGGCTATAGTGGAGTGTGTCGAGCATAAAGTTCCTCGGTGTTCACATCACTAAGGAATTATCATGGTCCACACACAAACACAGTTGACATTGCCGCTTTCCCCTCAGGAGGCTGAAAAGATTAGGCATATGTCCTCAGATCCTCAGTTATACAGCTGCACCATTTGAGAGCATCTTGACTGGCTGCATCACTGCTTGGAATGGCAACTGCTCGGCATCCGACCGCAAGGCGCTACAGAGTCTAGTGCATATGGCCCAGTACGTCACTGGGGCTGAGCTACCTGCCAGGCAGCGTCAGAGGAAGGCTCTTAAAAACTGTCAGACTCCAGACACCCAAGTCATAGACTGTTCTCTCTGCTACTGCATGGTAAGCGGTACCGATGCACCAAGTCTGGAACCAACAGGATCCTGAGCAGCTTCTACCCCCAAGCCATAAGACTGCTAGTTAGTCTGGGTTGCACTAACTCTTGACTCATCACATACGCTGCTGCTATTGTTTGTTTATATTGTTGCCTTGTCACTTTATCCCTACGAATATGTACCTCAATTACCTTGTATCCCTGCACTTTAACTTGGTTCAGGTACCCCGTGTATATAGCCAAGTTATCATTACTCATTCACTCCTCATCTTATTTTTGATTTCTCTGGTTTGTTTTGGAAGGCCCATAAGTAAGCCTTTCACTGTTAGTCTACATTGCTTTTGAAGCATGTGACAAATAAGATTAGATTTATTTGAATCACAGCATTGATGTTGATCCAAAATTCTGATTGTGTTGTATCCACATTCTTCCTTTGCTTCCCTCTAGGTTCTTTGCTGGGGGTTCTGAACGCAGTGGGCAGCAGATTGTGGGCCCCCCCAAGAAGAAGAGCTCTAATGAGGTGGTGGAGGACCTCTTCAAGGGGGCTAAGGAGCATGGGGCCGTACCTGTGGAGAAGGCTGGGAGAGGCCCAGGAGAGCCTAGTCGAGCCAGGGTAAGAAAAGCTTCTCCGTAATTGTGTCCTGCACCTATGTGTTATTATCCATATGTTTTGGAATTGACCTTAAATCATCAAGGTAAGGGTGTATGTTTTACTTACTCTTTTTCTCTTCTAACCCTCCCTCTAGCCGTTCATTGGCGGTGGCTACCGGCTTGGTGCAGCACCTGAGGAGGAGCCTGTTTATGTGGCTGGAGAGAGAAGAGCTGCTAACAGCCAGCAGGATGTTAGTTTGACAGTGAATTTATTTTAATAGATATTTTGTATTGCTAGTATAAATTTGATCTCGGAAGAGTACATTTACATTAGTATACTTGATGTAGCCTATTTTCTTTACTACGTGCTGAAGGTGCATGTAGTCCTGAAGCTGTGGAAGACAGGTTTCAGCCTGGGCGACGGTGAACTCAGAAACTACAGTGATCCTGGCAATGCCATTTTCCTGGAGTCGATCCGTAGGGGGTGAGTACACTGTCCATACTGTCTGCTTGTCATACGGTTTATATGCGTGGCTGCTCATGTCACATCATGTTCCTAAATCCATTTACTAAGTTAGAAATGAATTTATGGCATACGCATTCTGATCAGCACTGGACAGCTGGGGGACACGTTTCCGTTTTTCGTCTGTTTCCTCATTGCTAAAGCATTGTCATAAGAAGTCATTCCTCCTTTCAGGGAAATTCCTTTGGAGTTGAGACAGCGCTCCCGGGGGGGTCAGGTCAACTTGGATATGGAGGACCATCGGGATGAGGACTTCTCCAAACCCAAGGTTACCTTCAAGGCTTTCGGCGGGGAAGGACAGAAACTGGGCAGGTGAGCTCGATCTATTCTGAAAGAATGCATCACCTAGAACAGTGTTTCCTAACTCAGGTCCTCCAGTACCCCCAACAGTACATATAACTTGTTGTGGCCCCTGACAAGCCCACCTGATTCTACTTGTCAATTTATCATCAAGCCCTTCGCAAGTTGAATCAGGTGTTTTTGTCCAGGGCTACAACAAAAGTGTGTGCTGTTGGGGGTACTGGAAGACCAAAGTTGAGAAATACTGTTCTAGAAGGGTAATGTAAATTGTATTAACTCGCCTGTCTGTCCACCTGCCATGGAAGGGCTTTATAAATAAATGTGATTGATTGAATAGGGTGGCTGTTACACCTTATTACCACAAGGGGGTAGAAAAGGAAATAATGGCACAATGTGATTAGGTATTTGATTACGTTTTGTGTGTTTTCTAGATATGTAACTGTCAAACACAGTAATCACAATAAACGTCTTTTTCCCACCTCAGTGCCACCCCTGAACTGGTGTCTGCTCCGCGTATGGGGGACCAGGACCAGGTAACCAGTGAGGCCCAGGCCATCGCCTCTGTGAACCTGGACGCCTCTCAGCCTGTGACCAACATCCAGATCAGACTGGCCGACGGGGGGAGACTGGTGCAGAAGTTCAACCACACTCACAGGTCAGTTTTGGAGCCATTAAGCTCTACAGCGCCTTACTCCCACCATTACAAACAACATTAAATATTCTATCCATTATTTATCTTGTCCACAGGGTGTCGGACGTGCGTCAGTTTGTGGTGGGAGCTCGACCTTTAATGGCCGCGACAGAGTTTGTGCTCATAACAACCTTCCCCAACAAGGAGCTGACTGACGAGAGCCAGACGCTGCGGGATGCCAACCTGCTCAACGCAGTCATCGTGCAGCGGCTAAAGTGATGGAGCCTCCTGGTGGCCTGGCTGGTTCACAGCTCTTTGATCCCCCTGAGGGACGAGACACCATGGACTTATGGACTTCTAATTCCTTTTTTTTTTTTCTATAGTGATACGTTTTCCCTCTTCAGCAGTTGAGGGGCAAATGTGGGGAACGGATAGGGCTTCAAAGAAAGGCAGAAGAAACAGTGGATTTGGTGGTAAAAGCTGTTTAGAAAGTATTAGGTGAACACGCACAGTAACAATAAAGCTTTCTTAAGTTTCAGAGATTGCTTTAGATGTTCATAATACTGTCATTTGTTTTGTTCATCACTTTCTATCTTCCACTTATCTCTCTGGCTCAACTCTTGCCTGTTAGTTTGGCTTTTTCCACACAAGTTACCATCAGGTCAACCCAACCGCAAATGTACCCAATGTATGCCAGTAGCCTTATGCTCCCATCATATTCAGAATCTCAACAAAGCGTCAAAACAGTCCCAACACTAAGGAAGTGGGATTTAGATGCGTAACATGTAATAGCTAGATTGCTTTACTATCAAACTAATGATTGAACAGAAACTCACTTTATAACTTGTAGACAATGGGTTTTAGTGGCAGGTTGATCTCACTGATCGCTTTGCAGCCTTGGACAAAAACAGGACAGTTGGAATGATTGTTTGGACCTCTGGAAGGTAATTCAATAAATTTGTTTGATGTATATGGAATTCCTAGTCTTGCTATTTTCTATTATGAAGAGTTACAGAACATATGATTTCAAATTGATATTAAATCCATTCTTGAAAAAAATGTGTGCTTTGTTTTTCAGAAAGGCAGTCTGATGATATGCTAATGTGTTGGAGATGGTTCATTGACCCATGACTGCGAAATTGGTAACTAAATTGCGTTAGCTCCCCAAGCAAATGACTTTTACTCAGCGGGCTAACGGTCTTGGTATGCTTGAGACCTAGGTTTGAACCATATCCTAGTCTCTCAAACCAATCTGCTGGAATATGGAATGCTGTTTGTCTATCACTATATTGTAGTGCTTTAATAGAGTATTCCCATTAAAACGTTTTTATTTTTTTATTCCCAATTTAGAACATCTAAATTCGGCTTTTTTTTAAAAACTAGTGTACAGTTGTACAAACCAGGGGAGGCTCTTCAGAGGAAGGGGAGGACCATCCTATTCAATAGATATAACTAATCGGACTATATTCGCGTCATCAAATAGCCGATTAAAACACATTTTTGCAGCATTCCACTACCATTCCGTCCCCCCAAAAAATCAGAATCATGTAACAGATAGTGTGTGGCCTTTTCTGTAGCTGACAGGTCAGAGAAAATGTATGACAACGTTAATGAGAAACTTTTTACATCGTGCAGGTTTCTTCGATCAAATAGCCTAACCTATGTAACAGTTAAAATACTTTGAATTTCACCAGGTTCATATAGCATGTAGATTTGTTGTGTGTACTTACGTTTTGCCCTGCGTGCTCAAATAATTTTGATGCACTATGAAAAAGGTGGGTGCGCTTTTTCTGTCTTCAGAAAATGTTGATTCCTTTATGCGTGAAGTCCTACATTATTCATGAACAAAACGGTGTATGTTTAGAGGTTACTCATAAGTGGATGTAATTGTACTTTGGAGATATTAACATTCTGAATTCAACATGTGGTTACTAGCTAGCTATGGTATTGTGTGAACGGTGGCTAGCTCCTCGACTGATCCCAGTCCTTTGTATTGTGAGTCTGTTGCAGAAAGTGGCGACGATTCGCAGAACATATTTGTGCTCTACGAGAGTGAGTTCTGAGTCATTAAAACAACCTGATCTCCGAAGTCCACGTCTATAGATTTAATCAACCATACATAACGCAGAGCTACAGCGGTGCAGTACAGCACCGGTTACACTGACATGTTAACAACATATCCTAAAAACAGGAGAGGTCAAAGAAATGGACAATATATACAGTGGCGACCTGCCATTCAGGGCAGGTGGGGCAGAGAGCTTTGTTGCCTGTTTTGCATGTTAGTTTGGCGTTAATGTGTCCGAGATTGCAAACAAATGTAAAAAAAAAATATATATATAAATCAGTCATTGAATTAATAAATCTGCATACAAACATGGTCTCTTTTTTGCTTTCTTGAGTAAGGCAGCTCAAATGCAGGTGCTTCGTCAGAAAATACAGGAGTGTAGGGGTTGGTAATGTTCTCTAGTTGCGCTGTGATTGGCTCTGTTCTGTTGCTCATGGGGACACAGGGAGAGCTCAAATTCAAGCCCCTTGGGTGCTGCCATAGAGTTACATTAAAGTGCCCATCCAATAAGGCTCAAGGTCATTGTCAACAGATAAAATGTTGACTCAAAATTAAAGTGGAAAACCACACTACATGCTGATCCAACTTTGATGTAATGTCCTTAAAACAAGTCTAAATGAGGCTCAGTGTGTGTGTGTGGCCTCCACGTGCCTGTATGACCTCCCTACATGCTCCTGATGAGGTGGCGGATGGCCTCCTGAGGGATCTCCTCCCAGACCTGGACTAAAGCATCCGCCAACTCCTGGACAGTCTGTGGTGCAACGTTGGTGGATGGAGCGAGACATGATGTCCCAGATGTGCTCAATTGGATTCAGGTCTGGGGAACGGGCGGGGCGGGCCAGTCCATAGCATCAATGCCTTCCTTTTGCAGGAACTGCTGACACACTCCAGCCACATGAGGTCTAGCATTGTCTTGCATTAGGAGGAACCCAGGGCCAACCACACCAGCATATGGTCTCACAAGGGCTCTGAGGATCTCATCTCGGTACCTAATGGCAATCAGGCTACCTCTGGCGAGCACATGGAGGGAAGTGCTGCCCCCCCAAAGAAATGCCACCCCCCACATGACTGACCCACCGCCAAACCGGTCATGCTGGAGGATGTTGCAGGCACAGCAGAACGTTCTCCACGGCGTCTCCAGACTCTGTCACGTGCTCAGTGTGAACCTGCTTTCATCTGTGAAGAGCACAGGTCGCCAGTGGCGAATTTGCCAATCTTGGTGTTCTCTGGCAAATGCCAAATGTCCTGCAAATGTCCCTCATGGATTCTGTTTCTGACCGTTTGAGCAGACACATGCACATTTGTGGCCTGCTGGAGGTCATTTTGCAGGGCTCTGGCAGTGCTCCTCCTTGCACAAAAGCGGCGGTGGCGGTCCTGCTGCTGGGTTGTCTGGCCTGTCTCCTGGTAGCGCCTCCATGCTCTGGACACTATGCTGACAGACACAGCAAACCTTCTTGCCACAGCACAGAGCAAAGAAAAAACACGAAGGCCATCGTATGGTGTGTGCAAATCAAATCAAATCAAATTTATTTATATAGCCCTTCGTACATCAGCTGATATCTCAAAGTGCTGTACAGAAACCCAGCCTAAAACCCCAAACAGCAAGCAATGCAGGTGGAGAAGCACAGTGGCTAGGAAAAACTCCCTAGAAAGGCCAATACCTAGGAAGAAACCTAGAGAGGAACCAGGCTATGTGGGGTGGCCAGTCCTCTTCTGGCTGTGCCGGGTGGAGATTATAACAGAACATGGTCAAGATGTTCAATGTTCATAAATGACCAGCATGGTCGAATAATAATAAGGCAGAACAGTTGAAACTAGAGCATAAGCGCGCTCAAAAGGTGACGAGAATCTCCACTTTTTCCGCCGTAACGGCTACGTGCACAAACATGGTAGACTCAGTGTTGCCAACTTAGCGACTTCGTTGCTATATTTAGCGAGTATTCAGACCACTCTAGCGACATATTTTCAAAAAAGCGACTAGCGACAAATCTAGCGACTTTTTCTGGTGTTATTGGAGACTCTGACGTGAAAGTAGGTATCGTTCTTACTCTTCTCAACGTGGGCCCCGTCCCAAAGCACGCACAGTCAGCCCAGTCCTCGCGCTGCAGTCAGTGCAGGAGATGCTCACCCCTCCGCCCCAAGACTACAAATGAATCGCGCATGCTGGAAGCCGCCGCTGGCTGATCCCTCCCTGGTTTACGTTTAAAAAAATAAAAAACAATTAACCTGAATTAGGGCCAGACTAGATAGCATAATTGTCTCATTGCAATTGACAGTTTTTTCTATGATCTCTTTTTGGTCCATTTAGATTGTTAATGTAGAATGTATACAAAAAAATGTTATGGTTAAAAATGTTCATGTTTTTACTGTGACTTGTTGTAGGCTCCTAAGTGAACCATAAGGTTAAAAACCAAACCAAATTAAGAAAACTAAGCTAAAACAAAAAACTAGGTAACTCCGCCAGAGTGTCTCTTTTGGTTCACGTTTGCCGAACCCAAGCCCAGATAAAGGGTTGGAATTGTGACATAAAAAAAACAAGAATCGACAGAAGAAAGTTTATTTGTAGTTCTAAAAATATTTAGGGTGTTTTTTACTCCCTTTTTTTTTGTTTCTCCCACGACTTTACACCTCTCTCCTACAACATGCATCACAATTACACGCAAAATATGCAAATTAGGCGATGATGCACGGAGACAGTTATGACCAGCAACTGAAGTACCATATTGCGGGAGGCGAGTTTCTTGACAGGGTGTAACGAACAAATGGGAGTCGAAATTGAGACAATAACCCCTGGCGATGGTAAAATGTTTTTATGCATATCTTCGCTTCAGGTTTATGGTGGATTTCCGTTCTTTCAAATGAATTAATCATCGTCTTCTCAACCGTTATCCTGTTTTTCTATGCGCCTTTTTTTTCCACAGGAAGGACTTTCCCTAAAAAAGGACAGACGTGTGTCGTGCATTATGTTGGTGAGTTTGGATATTTTCTGAGACATATGTATGCACCACTGCAAATTCCAATCGTTTCTTTGATTCATTCATAATTTTGATAGGCCGCATATTGTATCAGTAGCCTTGGCGCATGGATGTATTTTTGGCGCAGCCTCTATTGGCTGTGTAGGAATACTATATTTTGTTAATTCAAGGGAATTCCATTAGGATGCAATTGCAAGTAGAACTGTAGCTGGCCACCCATCCATGTGTTGCATTACAGCTTTCTGTGCATGGAGGCTGCTTCCTTGTATTGGAATGCAAGTTATAGGAACATTGTAACATCGCGTACGAGAAGTCTCGACTACTTTGTTACGTTGTTGCCACCTGTCACCATCGGTGGTTATAGTATGGTAAAAGCAATTTAATGTGTCTGTCTTGAATGCCTTCAGACGTCAGCCATCACAGAGTTAAATCCGACACAGACAAGACGTTGAGCGATTTTAACCTTGTAAGATTTCCTGCTTTTGTTGAAGTTGGATCGAACGGATTATCGCTGTCTGGCGTGACTCGTTTCGTTTTAATTGTTTACTAATTAGTTTAATGGAACAATTTAACAAACCCAATAGGATAATAGCTACAGGGGTTGGATTATTTTTTTCAGTTAGATTGACATTGCTACTTGACATGTTCTCATACGATTGAGACTATTCAATTGGCAGCTGATATTGTAACACAAATGGGATTATGTAATTTTGACATTATACTCGGATTCATGCCAATGCAAAATGTGTAAGCAATCGTCAAGAGTACACCTGTTCTACTTTGCTATAGCAACAATAGTACATTTGAGTTCCCATTTTATTGAATCATCGTTTATTTTTCATCAATTGTACCCTCATGTTATGTTAAAGGTAGACTCAGTGATACTCATCTGATACATATCTGCTGTGGCAACCTCATGTCCCCGAGTTTACTTTTTAAGTCAAAATACAACTGAAAATGTTGTTGAATTCCATTCCTAATAGATCATTAAATAGAGAGAGATGTGCAGGTCTTTTTTTTCTGCACACCTCAGACAGCTGCAGGGGCTATTTCTGAAATACTTGGAATCCCTTCTACTGACCTGATTAGATTGTCAGTCGCAGATTTGTTTTTATTTATTTAACTAGGCAAGTCACTTAAGAACAAACTCTTATTTACAATGACGGCCTACCCTGGCCAAACCTGGAGGATGCTGGGGCAATTGTGCACTGCCCTATGGGACTCCCAATCACAGCCTGATGTGATATAGCCTGGATTTGAACCAGGGACTGTAGTGATGCCTCTTGCACTGAGATGCAGTGCCTTAGACCGCTGCACCACTCGGGAGCATGTAATTGCAGGGTACGGTGACATTTGTAAGTGCTGAACTCCAACAGTTCAGGTCAAAAAGAGAAATTAATAATAAAAAAAACATTTACAACTGTAACAATGATAGATCTCCATTGGGGGACAGTATTTGTCTGTCTGCTTAAGCTCAAGTTCATTTCGGTTTTAGTACAGGAATTGCACCCCCAGTGCAGTCCTGAAGTTATTGCTTTAAAACGTAATAGACAGACCTCTGATACTGACTGTCAAAATAAATCCTTTCTGCTCTGTTCTCATTTCCTCCTCCTTCCTGTTCAGGCTCCCTGACGGATGGACGCAAGTTTGACTCATCCCGTGACAGTGACAAGCCCTTTAGGTTTAAAATAGGAAAACAGGAAGTGATCCGTGGCTGGGATGAGGGAGTCGTGCAGGTGGGTGTACTGTGCAGATGTCTCTGGTGTCTGTCTGCCTCTAATTCTAGGAAGTACATGAGAAGGGTTCTGACTTGCCTAGTAAAATAAAATAAAACAATTATTGTGATTATTGTGCCATTGTAATTGTTTGTAAGCTTTTGTAGTCAAATTAATTTATGAACGTATGCTATCCATTTGTTGTTTGTATGCTGTTCTTTGTATGCCATTTTAATATTTGATAATTAACCAATGATATTAGGCCACTCTTGGCCATGATTACAGACTACTGTGTCTTTTGACACTACATTAACGAGTCATCCCGCAGCGTTTGTGATTATACCCTGATGAAGACAGCTTGGCTGTCGAAACGTTGGTAATTACATTTTTGCATCTGAGCTCCTAGAGTGTGCGGCTCTCTTTAATTTTCAAGATCATTGCTAGACAACCATTTTCAGGTCTTGCCATAGGTTTTCAATCAAAACTGTAACTCCGCCACTCAGGAACATTCACTGTCTTGGTAAGCAACTCCAGTGTAGATTTGACCTTGTGTTTTAGGTTATTGTCTTGCTGAAAAGTGAATTAATCTCCCAGTGTCTGGTGGAAAGCAGACCGAACCAGGTTTTCCTCTAGGATTTTACCTTAGCCCCATTCCGTATATATATTTTTTTATCCTGAAAAAACTCCCCAGTCCATAACGATTACAATCATACCCATAACATGATGCGGCCACTACTATCCTTGAAAATATGGAGAGTGATAGTAATGCATTGGATTTGCCCCAAACATAACACTTTGTATTCAGGACAAAAAGTGAATTGCTTTACCAAATCTTTTTTGTAGTTTTACTTTTGTGCCTTGTTGCAAACAGGATGCATGTTTTAGAATATTTGTTTTGTACAGGCTTCATTATTTTTACTCTGTCATTTTAGGATAGTAGTTTGGAGTAACTACAATGTTGATCCATCCTCAGGAGAACTATCACAGCCATTAAACTCTAACTGTTTGTTTTAAAGTCCCCATTTCCCACATTGTGAAATCCCTGAGGTGTTTCCTTCCTCTCCCGCAACTGAGTTAGGAAGGACGCCTGTATATTTGTAGTGACTGGGTGTACGTCCAAAGTGTAATTAATAACTTAACTATGCTCAAAGGGATATTTGTTTGCTTTTTTTAACCATCTATCAATAGGTGCTCTTTGCGATGCATTGGAAAACCTCCCTGGTCTTTATGTTTGAAATTCACTGCTTGACTGAGGGACCTTAGAGACAATTGTATGTGTGGGGTACAGAGAGAAGGTAGTCATTCAAAATTCATGATAAACACTTTCACACAGCGACTCCATGCAAATTATGTGACTTGTTTATAAGCAAGTTTTTACTCCTGAACTTATTTAGGCTTGCCATAACAAAGGAGTTGAATACTTATTTCAGGTTTTCATTTTTAAAACATTTGTAAACATTTCTATAAACAACTCCACTTTGACATTATGGGGTATTCTGTGTGTGTGTGTGTGTGTTGGGGCTCAGTAACAAAATAAAATCGTCATCAATTATAAATTCAGGCTGTAACGCAATGTGGAAAATGTCAAGGGGTGTGAATAGATTATCCAGAGGAAACACATTTCAAATTGCTTGATGAATTTAACTGTTCCAGGTACAGCCTTTCATTTCTGTAGGAAGATGGTTTTCATGCATAGCAGTGGCGTAAACATACTTGATAGTACTACTTAAGTAGTTTTTTGGGGGGTATCTTTGTTACTATTTATATTTTTGACAACTTCACTCTTCATTTACATTCCTAAAATAAAATCACTTTTTTTCCCTCCATAATTGTTACATTTTGAATGCTTAGCAGGTTAGGAAAATGGTCAAATTCATGCACTCATCAAGAGAACATCCCTCTGATCTAATGGACTCAAACACACATGCTTCGTTTTGTAAATTATATTGGAGTGTGCCCCTGGCTATTTGTAAATAAAATGGTGCTGCCTGGTTTGCTTAATATAAGGAATTTGAAATTCTTTATGTTTTTGATACTCAAGTACAGTATATTTTAGCAATTACATTTACTTTTGATACTTAATTATATTTCAAAACAAATACTTTTACTGGGACACTAACTTTTACTTGATTCATTTCTATTAAAGTACTTTTACTCAAGTATGACAATTGGGTAATTTTTCCACCACTGATACATAGTGTTATCTGAACAAATGACATGCTTGGTGGGGTCTATAAAACACTGAAGTAGTTTCATGCACCATGGGGCAGTGCACACAGTCTGCCCTCTGTCTTACAGCCATGTGATGTATAGCTGCAACAGATTTAAAAGGGAGATATGTGCAACAGGAGGGAGAGACTGAGACCTTGCGTACCTCAAAGCATTTCGTCTGGGCTTTTGACAGGAAGTTGATTAGGGAAACAGATTCAGATGTACCCATATTATTCTTCGTTGTGGGGGCTAGGTATTCTCCCAGCAATGGCACTCTTCCACAAGAGCCTTTGGCATTTTCATCAGAGTCACCACACTTACAGCATGACAAACACCTCCCACACACAATCCTCTGTTTTAGTATTCAAACAGTGAGCATCTGGGCTTGGGTGAATTGCTGCTTAAGTCCAACCAAAAAGTGATGCATAATTAATAAGATTTGAGCAAAAAGTTGTCAACAGTGTCAATGAATGTTTCTCACGAAAATGAACCATAGCTTATCTCTGCCTATGTATGTCCTCTCTCCCTTGTCCTGAAGATGAGTGTCGGTCAGAGGGCCAGGCTGACCTGCTCGCCTGACTTTGCTTACGGGGTGAAGGGTCACCCGGGGATCATCCCACCCAACGCCACCCTCCTCTTTGATGTTGAGCTACTAAGCCTTGAATGAAGCATCCCCACTACCTATTTTCTTTATTTAAAAATATTGTAAGTACTTTTTGAAGATTTTCTAATTGTTATGTTATTCTCAGTTTAGGTAATAGTACAAATGCATCTAGTATACAGGACTGAACCACGCAAACATCTGGTATGGTTTTAGCAATGGTTTCAATCTCATTCCTTTCTCCTCTGCCTTTGCAGGTCACTTCCAACCTTGGAAACATATAGAGAAGATAGGAGAGTCTACACTTAATTCTATAAGAGGCTTGAGTCTATAGTTCCAACACTTTGGTCAATATTTTATCCATGTATACAAAATCTGTGTTTTTGTCAGTAGCTAGGTTTCCATCCAATTGGTGACAGATTTTCATGCTAATATTCTAAAATCTATATTTACTCACCAGAGATGCATGATGACGTAGTGCACATAATTACTGTTGCAGCTAATTTCCCATATACCAATTTTCTTTTAAAGAAAAAAATGGGTTTCCATGCATTTTTAACTCTAATTCTGTTTTTTCCCACAAATGTTGCAGTATAGTAAATATGCCCACTCTGGTATTGGCACATGTGCTCTAGCCAACAGTTTACAGATACAGTGTGGGTATAGCCTACAAAAGAGCTAGATTATATGTATATATTTTTCAAACGGCAGCCAAGCATCGATCATAATGTCACCAGAATTAGACCCTCAATATTTATTGAAAGGAGCATCAAGCTAATCACCGTGCACTTTCACCACCCTGTGAAGTTCATTATAACAGATTTTATTTGTAGCCTAATAAACTGCATGCTTTCCCGAGTCGTAGTGGGAGGACCACGCAACATATCATCACGTGACTTCGAGATGATAGTTATCAATATTTGCGCATAAAAGCAATTCCATTGCCATTTCTCGCATAATACATTTTACTGACACATAAAGATCCCACCTTGTGTAGCGTATTTTGTTTTGTCGACATTTGGAAAGTTCACAGAAAAATGTACTGTTTCCACCAGGCCTGTGACATTTTCTAACCAACATAAAAAGGTTGGATGGAAACCTTGTTACTCAGTTATTTTTTTTCTTTCAATTTACCCTCTTAAACGCCTATGAGCCATAACCTTAAATATCTTGATGTTCTTATTCTTGAATTTTTTAATTGTGCTTTACTTTTCTTTGTTTCTCAAATTATTGGTTGTGCATGGTTATGAGTAATACAAAATACCAATGAAATATTAGCAGCGACATTCATCTGTTTGTAAGAGTACCTATTACTAACATGGAGGGCTGGTGCTTGAGTACATCTTAAAGGGGAAAATGCACTTAAATGATCTTTTGGTATTTATTTTTTTAGTCCATTGTTGATTCAGTCCCAAAAATGTTTTGCACGTCAAGTTTCAAGATATTGGACTTTCAAGAAACAAAGTGTCACCGGCCATATCATGATTATGAAAATGCTTAGATTTGTTTTTGAGTGGATTTTCTCTTTTTTTTAACTGAGGAACAAAATTAAAAGAATATGAAAATCACATATTTGCATCCACACCTCTCCCAGCTGAAAGTAGAACAAATATTAATTGATTTGGTTTAGTGTAATGTTGAGTGGCATAAGTGTAGTAAAATATTGAGTTGTGGGATACCTAAAATAAGAACTTTGTTTGATATGTAATTTATCCAGATCTTTCATAGTGATTCTTTCATTTTGATTGTTCATTTTATTAGGAGCTAGTGAGCATTCTGCACAGGGGAACTAGTACAGTAGACAATTCTTGTATCCTATGTGTGCCTCTCTTTACCAGACACACAACCACAAACTATGCCGGTCTACATGTTAATAATATCCTGATCTATAGGTGTTAATGCTTTGCATTTGAATCACTTTTTCTTTCCAAGTCAAATCTTTAACCCCACTGAGAGCTTTAAACATATTAGTGCAAAGATGGGAAAACTGTATTGATCCAGTTCTCGGGCGCACGCAGAGAAACCTCTTAGTTTACTTAGCAGTGGATATGATCAAATGCAGCTAGTGCAAGTTAACATGTAATTAGATGGTTATCATCTACAACATTGCAGATGTCATCTGGAGGCTTGAATACTGAGTCAGCGAGGCAAGGTAAAATATCACAAATAGAGCTAGATAAAGGCAGAAAAATAATATACTTCTTAATCTTAAACAGCTATAACCATCAGTCTTGTGTGTTTTTCATGGTCATCACTCACTCGCTGTTAAGTTTTCCAAGGTCCCGACATCGGCATTAGCTGTTCTGCTAGTTATTTTTTTAATATGTCGGGAAAGTGACCTTTGATGGTCAACAGAAAATGGCTCTGTAATATACTCTCATTAGTTGGAGTAGTGATTATGCTTTTCTTAGAAGTGAAATGCCTGAATTTTGGGGTTGTGGAATCGATTGTCACCTCCCCCACCTTATTTTGTTTCACAAATTGGCATTATATTTTTCTGGTGCAAACTTAATTGGCATCTGAATTACTTATACTGTACCTGTAATGTAAAGTAATTATTTTGTCAGTGTCATTAGTAAGACTGACCACACTGCCTAAATGAAATGCTGTGTTGTTGTAGTCTGGTGACAGAGGCATCCATGTTTTGTATCACATTAAATAAATCCTGTTGAAATAATGTTAATTTTATTATTCAGAAAGCACTTTTTCAGATGCTGGCCATCATTGTTCTTGATGTTACAGCTTTCTAGGTGTGTGGCACAAATGGTCCTCCTATGTATTGTCTATTTGTGTGCCGAGTTACATACGCAGGCAAAACCAATGATGAAATAAAAAAAATGTGCCGTTGCAACAGTGATCTCTAAGCTGCTTTGGGAAAAACTATATATATATTTCCCCCTTTAGGTCTCTGTGATGTCAATGGTAGGGCATAGAGGGATATTGGGTATCTGGTTGTCAGGAAAAAGTGGGACATTGGTGGTAGACTATACTGTTGCGCTGATATATGGGTATGCATACATTTGATTTATCCTGAGTCAATTAATGGATTATCTGGCATCAAGGATAAAAATTTTTTAAGTATCAGTGTTGAATTAGTCTATTTTGCTATAGAGAGAGACAATGCAAACAAGCAGTGGCATTGGCTTCAATGTCCAGAGTTGAGTTTGAGGGGAATAAAATATACAGGTAACTTCCAAAATAAAGGAAACACTTGAGTAAATGAGGGAAACAAAGTATATTGAAAGTTATTAATGAAGCAATTAACATCCCATCATGCTTAGGGTCTTGTATAAAAATGCCTAAAATGGCTAAAAGTGCGTGCGTGCACAGATCTTAACCCAATTGAACATTTCTGGTATATTCTGGAGCAGTGCCTAAAACAGTGTTTTCCATAAACAAAACACCAAATTATGGAATTTCTTGTGGAAGAATGGTGTTATAGATAGACTGGTGTCTCCTGGTGGCCCAATGCTCTATTATGGCACTTTATGTTGGGGTTTCCTTTATTTTGGCAGTTACCTGAATAAACTATCAGTCATAGCAAGCCTACGGCTACACAAGCAGCCCAATTCTGATCTTTTGCCCAATTACTGGCAACATTTCTGATCTGATTGGTCAAAAGACCCATTCTTGGCAAAATATGAGAATTAGACTGCCTGTGTAAACACAGCCATAGAGAAGTGGCATCATTTTCCCACTGTGCACTACTCAGTTGTCATACTACTTGAGTAAAATTAAAGATGCCTTAATATAAAATTACTAAAGTGAAAGTCATCCAGTAAAATACTACTTGAGTAAAAGTAGGCTATCTGGTTTTAAATGTACTTAAGTACAGTGGTGGAAAAAGTACTAAATTGGCATACTTGAGTAAAAGTCAATGCTATACATGAAATTCCTTAAATTAAGAAAACCAGACTGCACAATGTTCTAGTTTTTAAATTATGGACAGCCATATTGCTGTCCTGCCTAAGCGTTCAGAATGTAACATGTACTTTTGGGTGTCAGGGAAAAGGCATGGGTGTAAAAAGTATATAATCTAAATAGTAAAGTACAGATACTACCACTTACTACTTAAGTAGTACTTCAATGTATTTTTCCTTAGCTAGTTACTTTACACCACTGATTTCTAGCCTATGCTCATATTTTTCACCCATTTATAGTTCCTGTCTGAGCTAACGAAATGCACATATTCTGTCTATAACCACCCCAGATTTCTCAATTTCAACATGCTGTACTTGCAAAGATATTCATCATACATTCATCATTATTATTAACTATTGCGTCGAGTAAGTAATAATCTTGTGACAAAATCAACAGCAGCTGCTAGGCGGTCATTGGTTTACGTCACAAGTGATTGACTTGCGTTTGTCGACCAGGAAATGAGCGGTGAGGTGACTCAGAATATCACTCTATCGCTCAGGAATATCACTTCTCAGCAGCAGTGGTGTCGCCTAAAGTACGCAGCAAAAAAGGAGAAGTGTATTGGAACTATATTCGGAGATTTTTCTAATATATTGACAACTAAAACGTTTAAGGTGAGTTTACATATTTCTAACCACATCTCCCGGTAGCAAGCGTATCTAATTTAGCTAGCTAATGTAATTGCAATCGAATTTAAATCATGAATAAGGGATAATATAGCGAGCTACCTATCTAACTTTACCTGTTATCGAAGCAAGGTTGTGATTGGTATAGCCATGTTAGTGTTCACCAGCGATGTGTTAGCCAAGATTAGATGAACAAAGAATGTTGTCTTGATACGTTGATTTAGTTAGCTAACTGTCAAACCTAGCTAGTTACTACTAGTTACTGTTTAGCCACAACTTTGTTTTTTTTAGCTGATTTAAGTCCTATAGTTTAGCTAGGATATAAGTTAGATAACTAACCAGGTTTGCTATCTAGCCAACTAATATATGTGCCGTCTATATGGTGTCAAATTGTTAGTCATATTAAGTAATGCTATTAAAGTTAGCCTAGCCAGTGAAGTAGCTAACTAGCTAGCTAACAAAATAGATAGCTAACTAGCTAGTTAACGATAACTGTCGATGTTTACAACTGTTCAACTCAATGTTTCAAACCCCTACTCGTGATATTATCTGATTTCTTGACACATTCTGGAGAATGTAAAATGTCACACTACAGATGTGTGTAGAGCTGTAACCTAGCTCCAGAGCCATATTAACGAGTTGGGACAACTTTTAGAATGTTAAATATTGTTCTTATTCTAGACATTCGGTTCCATAGCATTGTTTAAATATCCCCCATGTAATGTTAATGGGGAGCTAACATGGCTGCCATAACATGTTGAAATGTATCATCCAGAAACCGCATTGGCCCAACTCTAAATACATATCCATATATTACAGGGATCTAACTAGAGCTAGCTGTAACCAGGCTTAGGAAAATGTGGTTAATAATAGGTTCAAGTTTGGCACAATGTCTACCTTCTGTTTTAGAATAATATCAGTCACCCTCTAGACACTGAAACAGGTTTATTGATATGTTTATGCTATTTGGCAGTAGGGCTTTGAAGGAGAAGATTTGGTATATACTGGTTGAAAAAGAGGGTGAGTGCTGCCATAGTGGTGCACTGGACATAACAGTTCAAACATAAGTTATAACAGACCTTGTGATCATTGTCATAGTTTTCCTCCTCCCACACCATCCCTGCTCTCTCTAGCCATGATTACCACAGCTCCCTTTCTCAACCATGTCAATAGACCAGAATACGTTGCCAAGGGGATACCATTCCTCATGTATCTTGCCAATTCGTTCAGGCTCAAGGAAGTGCTGAAATGTACCCTTCTGTTTGTTACTGCTGCTGGACATATCGGGGTAGTGGCTAGACCAAAAGCCAGTTTACAAAAATGGATGTTGGTATTTCCTGCAGAGCGACGGAAGTTGCATCACTCAGGATATTTTTTTTGTCAGAAACACATGGTTCTTCTGTCCCTATTTGAGTCTCAAAGTTAGTCTATTCTTGTTAAGGAATTCCACCCACATCAGTCCTAAAAAAAACCTTGTAGATCCTAGTTGAGGATGAAAATGTTATTTTCCAAGCTTACCTGGGAATAACCCAGGCCATGTTTCTGAATGGGTGAAGGAGATAAAAGGAACAGTTGAGATGAAAACCTGGAAAGTGCCTTGGTGCTCAATGACATAATGGAGTGTTTGTCTCCCTGGTCTGTGAATGGGATGCGTAGTGTAGTCTGGGCCTGAGCAGGAAGTTTCTCAGTAATGTAATTGTGGTTGGCATGTTTAGATTGGCTCTGGGATTGTGCTGAATGTTCACATTGTTGTGCTTATTTTTATCTGTATTACTGTGTAGTAGTGTCAACTAGTTAGTAGGGTTATGTCTTTTCACAATTGTGTTTTTTTGTATAATGGTCTTTTAGCGGAACAAGGATTTGGTTGTATTCATTTGGCAGTGTTATGCATGTAGGAGTAAGTGTAATTTGCATCAATGTTGTGGGATATGGTTTATACATGTGTAGGAGTGTTTTTTTCCTTCTAAGTAAGCTATGTGTTGTATCGTTTTATTTTTTCATTTAGTCGTGTGTGATCTGTGGTCATGGTAAGTGTATCATTGCCTACCTCTAAGTTCCCATTTCCTGTTCCTAGCATATTGCAGATCTTGTGATCTTTTCACAAAAGATGGTGTCACTGTCAGTAATAGAGAAGTGACAAAGGAACAGCACTTTTTGGACTTTTCCTTTCTCAACCATATTCTAATGAATAAGTTGTTCAATGTACGCAATACACCAACACCATCAGAAAAGCACAATAGTAAATCAATCAATCAAATTGATTTATAAAGCCCTTTTTACATCAGGTGATGTCACAAAGTGCTGTACAGAAACCCAGACTAAAACCCCAAACAGCAAGCAATGCAGGTGTAGAAGCACGGTGGCTAGGAAAAACTCCAAAGAAAGGCTGGAACCTAGGAAGAAACCTAGAGCGGAACTAGGCTATGAGGGGTGGCCAGTCCTCTTCTGGCTGTGCCGGGTGGAGATTATAACAGAACATGGCCAAGATGTTCAAATGTTCTTAGATGACCAGCAGGGTCAAATAATAATCAGTGGTTGTAGAAGGTGCAACAGGTCAGCACCTCAGGAGTAAATGTCAGTTGGCTTTTCATGGCCGATCATTCAAAGTTTCTCTACCGCTTCTCTTGTCTATAGAGAATTGAAAACAGCCGGTCTGGGACAAGGTAGCACGTCCAGTGAACAGGTCAGGGTTCCATAGCTGCAGACAGAACCGTTGAAACTGGAGCTGCAGCATGACCAGGTGGACTTGGGACAGCAAGGAGTCATCAGGCCAGGTAGTCCTGAGGCATGGTCCTAGGGCTCAGGTCCTCAGAGAGAGCGAGAGAATACTTTAATTCACACAGGACACCGGATAAGACAGGAGAAATCCTCCAGATATGACAGACTGACCCTAGCCACCCGACACAAACTATTGCAGCATAAATACTGGAGGCTGAGACAGGATGGGTCGGGAGACACTGGTTCGATTCCAGGCTGTATCACATCAGGCAGTGATTGGGAGTCCCATAGGGCGTCGCACAATTGTCCCAGCGTTAAGCCTTTGTCCTTAAAGGCAAGGTGTGTGTGTGTTGCGTTGCATGATGATTAGTCATTCATAAGTGACAGGGCTCACACTCTTGGGCATGGTATCTGCTTTAAACTCAGGGTTTGTTGAGTTTCTGCTATGCCCTGTGCTACAGCTGATCTCTATTTACTCTGTATACTGAAAGTGTGTACTCAGTCATGATGTCATTCCCTCTTTCTCTGAGTTTCATGTCCCACCTTTTCCTTTCTTTCTAACGAGTGTAATATAAGTGAGCTCTTAGTTGCTCATTACCTCTGGCTGTACCACTTCTAGTAAAAGGGAATTTGCACTGTCATCCTGTTTCCCTCGCTATTCAATTAGGCCTAGATCCATTAGTTTTGCTCTGTCTTCCTCAGCCATGTGATGGTAGTTTTCCATGATGATTTCTGTGGTATTTGTTTTCCAGCTTTGAGAGCGTAAGTACTTTGTTTTTATTCACTCTCAGTATATTGCATCCCAGACCACACATCAGGCCTTTCACATACCAAGCAGATACCACAACAAGCTTCCTCATTTTTCAGTGTTTGCTAATAGATTTCAGTTTTACCTTTCTTGGTTTTAGTACAGTTGCTATCAACTTTTTTTTATGCCCGTCAAATTTTTTTCTTGATAGTAGACGACCAGAGATCAAACGTGGCTCATTGAGATTTTGGCAGTGTGCTCGTTCAGTGGGGACAAGGCAGATAGCAGGCTGAGGCTTGCATAACATGTTTTCTAACCAACGAAGTGCCTGAGGGATGGCTGTGTGTGAATGATGACACATTCTGCCTGCTGTGTATGTTTTGACTGTTAGCTTTAGCCTTAGCTTATAGGCTACAGTCAGGCTGGGCTAGTTCTAGAACTAACCATTTAGAAACTATGTGGATAATAAGGCTTTCTCTGACTTGTTTGTTTGGTCTTGTAGGCTGTGAGGTTTCTGACCACCCATCTACTCCTTAGCCTACATCACATCTTTCTGTTGCCATTAGCTACCTTTCGGTCTCTTTTTCATCTCACAATAATGAAAGGATGTGCAATGATAAATGGGTGCTGGATGGTCAGAAACGGATCATGGTGGATTAGTGGTGAAACACTTAATTGAAAAACAGGAATCTCATTAAGAGCTTTATGGTTCTGGAGTCCCAATGCCATTCCATGTCTGTCACACGGTCAGAGCTGTGTATGTCATGGTCTATCGACAGACAGACCAACTGCTGTGCCCTCCAACAATTCTGTCTGTGTGGTCGAGACTCCATCGGGCTGTTATCTCAAATAGGCTTTCCCCCTCTGGACCTGTCCTCACCCTAAATTTCAGCTATTGATTCTCATCAAAGGTTAGCAGTTGATGGGTGAGCTCCCATTTGTATTGATGCAGTTTTTACTCCTCACATGCCAACACTTAAACATTTTATTTTGTTTTTTTTCCCACACAGAATGTCGCTGTATCCATCTCTCGAGGATCTTAAGGTGGACAAGGTCATGAAGGTAAGGCAAACCAAGTATCAGACAGAATATTCAACCATTTTGAAGTAGCCTACTCTGAGCTCTTCTCGGCTGATCAAGTTCTCTTCCTGATAACAATGAAGCTAGCGGGAGGCTAAAACCAAAATAAACATTTAAATGAAATCCGCCTTGCTCTTTGTTAAAAAGAGGAAGACAAATTGGAGTAGTACTCTGAAGCTTACGCCAAGGTGTTCTAGGGTCCATTATACTCTCTAGTGACGTTTTGTCTTCCAAATAAATGTTCTAATGGATATCAGTCCAGCTGCATATTATTGTAAGGTGGGACAACGTTATTACCTTTCCTGTTTTTTCACTTCCAAGAAGAATGAAGTGGCTGTTCTTACAAAGATTTGTACTTATTTGCATTTGCTAGCTTAATGGTATTGTGTGTGTTTGTGTGTGTGGATGGATAGCCGGGGGAGAAGTCCTCTTATACTGTAAGAGTTGTATTGAGTTTCAGTATGACAACTTAATACACTGCTCTACTGTCTTTCTCCCTAGGCCCAAGCCCAATTTGCCCATACCACTGCTACCCCAGCCATCGCTGAGGGGACCTACCAGCCGCAGGCTGCTGGCCTGGGGATGCCATCAACAAGTAGGTCCCTGGCTCCGTGAGGCCTGTAATCACACGTTGAAGATCACATACCATATTTTATAGATTCCCTGTTTGTTGCCTTCCTGCAGACCAGGACCCATATTCACAAAGCATCTCAGAGTAGGAGTGCTTATTTAGCATCTGTTTTGTCTTTTAAATCATAATAAGAGCGGGACCTGATCAGCACTCTGAGATGCTTTGTGAACACGGCCCTGATCTCTCACTTTCTCCCTACTCTTTTGTCACTTGGTTTCCCTCTCCATCTTTGTCTCTGGTGGTGGTCTTCCCTGAATCAGTCTATTCTTAGAGCAGGCAGGCATTTGCCCTCTCGTGTTTTGTGGTATTGAGGGGAAATAGATAAATGCATAGAGAGAGGATGGGAGTGAGATGGGGTCTTGGGCCTACCAGGGGAGTGAATGTCATTTCCCTCAGCTCTCACTCCTCTCAGCCTCAGGGTCTTTGAGTGAGGGTGAAATGGGCAGGGAGACCGCAGTGAGTAGTCCCTCAATGCACAAGTCCGAATGGGGGAGGATGATGCAGGAGTACAAGATAAAAGGAAAGTTGAAGATGGACAGGGGGCCCAGGGGGAGGAAAATGTGTTTTTTCTGCTCTTTTTCACGTTCTCCTCTTTCACTCTTGCTCTCTCTTGCCGGTTCTCTCTCAGGATGGGATGTCCTCTGGGCTTTTGTTTTCTTCCAGTGGAGCTAGTTTAGGGTTGCCATGGAGAAGGCTGGCTGAGGAGGGGGAGGGGTGTTTTTTTCTCAGGACTGAAGGGGACAGACTGGAAAGGAGGTGAAGGAAATGGCCCTGGCATCATCACTGGACTACAGCCCAAACACAGCTCCCACTCCTGCTCCCTCTTCATAGGAAGAGGTTGTAATGATGCGTGTAGGCGGTGGTTGGGTGAATCGCTGTCTGCAAATCCTTCTCTCACACAGCATCTGTGGTCTGTGTGGGTGGTGGTCTCTGTGTTCCTTTGCTTGAACCAAAAATGGTGCCCTATAGCCAGTATGACTTTTATGCTTGTCTACTGTTTGACTGTCTCCGTCTTATCATATCAGTCTAAACAGGATGCACCTGAGCTCAAATTTGAGTTTCATAGCAAACGGTCTGAATACAAATGTATTTTTGCTAAAATGTATTTAAGCCCTTATCCACATAGGCTGACCATGTCTTTGCATCTGTGTACAATTTGTATGTATGTGCTTTTCCTTTCCACCCTTCCCACTGTGCTCTGGGTGTGGGTTTGACATAGCACAGGTCTCCTGTTCACTGGACAGGTGCAATACTCTGAGGGCAAGAGCCAAAACATGTTGGTTTTACTTAATAAATAAGATTTTTTTAAATGTACTTCTATTGTCCTCCAAGAGTTGCTGAATCTCCTCTCTACTTCAGTTTTATCCTCAATTCATGCACTTTGTTTGGAGAGAGAGGTTTCGGCAGTGCGGGCACTCCAGCCTGCTCCTGCCAGAAAAGTGGAACAGGGAAACAGCCTTTTCTTTCAGAGCCATGAAGAGAGGGAGTCCTGTCAGGAAATGAGAGCTGTGCTAAAGCACAGCAGCCAGGTTATTAGTAGCATTCCTCCAGAGCAGCTAAAGACTAACCCTGCTTTAGTGGTCAGTGTGACTGAATACAACCCATCACAATGTAGGAGTGTTCAATGCCTCTTATTGCTCATTATGTAAATATTGTACCACATACCGACTGAAGAGACATACAGAAAATGTTTTTTGTCAGTATTGTGTTCTGATTGGTTGACTTCTGAATATCGCATGTTTATTTGAAGGCGGTAGTCGATGCAAAATGTATATTGAGTCAAATTCCCCTGACCTTGAATTGTCTGAAGGCCCATAGGGACAAAATCCACATTAATCCATTGATAACTTTTGCCACAGCCAGGAGTCATAATTAGCATCGTTCAAATGCTTTATTGTATTCATGTGTTTTTCTCTTCTAGCCCTGTACCCTAACCTGGAGGATCTGGGAGAGTACATGGGCCTGAGCCTCAACAGTGATGAGGTGCAGAGGAACATGGCCCTGGTGCCCATGGCAGACAATGTAAGTATTGTGGGTAGTTTTAATCCACCAAGCACTACGAGAGAGAGAGCCCACCTCTTGTGGGTGTATGTCAGATGACACGTTTGTGTGAAGGATGTCAGTGGTGATCTCGTTCAGAAGTGTTTTCTCCTCATTGGCTGAGTGAGGTATAAGAGGAGTTGTCTGTGGATGCCTGAATATTATGTAAGGTCTATATCTATTGCTTCTATCTGATGCTTAGATGTCAGACAGAGGACCCCAGTTCCATCAGGCCAGCTCACACAACACATCCTGTTCGTCTCTAGTGAAGACACCGCCTCACAGAATAGGTTGCACTCAAAAGGGTATTCGGAAGTGCAGCTAGTAAATTCAGCGGATGTAGTTAGTAAATGCAAACCACAAGGCTTCAACAAGAGATGTATGGTACTAAACCCCCCCCCCCCCCCCCCGTACATATTTTGTCAAGAGTTGTACAAGAATGAGACGTGTAGCCTAGTTTTTTGAGGGGGAGGCAGGAGGCACATTGGTTTTGAAGGCGCTATGAGACTGAGTCATAGACTCTTTAGAAACCAGAGTGCTGTGTAGCACTGTGTTCCAGGAGCACCACTGACTCACTCGGCAGCAGCCTGGAGTGTGAGTGGGTGAGGCCTCTTCTCCCCCTCAGTGTGTAGGCCAGTGTGTGTGGGTGAGCTCTCATAATGCCCAGTATTATCACACTCACATTTAGTTCTCTTATTCACTTTAGAACACCAAAAAGAAGATTCAAGAAAATGCCAAATAAACAATGCAGAATTAGTCTTCTAACATATGAGTGAGAGAACAAGAAGTCATGTCAAAAGCAGGTCTTACCATCTTTATTAAGTTCTAGGTGGTTTAATCCTCCTGGCTTAGCAAGTGGAAGTTTTCCAGGTGATGCTGGGAATTGAATCTACACTGAACAAAAATATCAAGGCAACATGTAAAGTGTTTGTCCCATGTTTCATGAGCTGAATAAAAGAGCCCCAAAATGTTCCATATGCACACCAAGCTTATTTTTCTCAAATGTTGGTAATTAGCATTTCTCCTTTGCCAAGATAATCCATCCACCACAGGTGTGGCATATCAACAAGCAGATTAAAATGCATGATCATTACACAGGTGCACCTTGTGCTGGGGACAATAAAAGGCCACAAAAATGTTTTTTTTTCTTCACACAACACAATTGCTACAGATGTCTCAAGTTTTGAGGGAGAGTGCAATTGGCATGCTGACTGCAGGAATGTCCACCAGAGCTGTTGCTAGAGAATTTCATGTTAATTTCTCTACCAACGTCGTTTTAGAGAATTTGGCACTATGTCCAACCGGCCTCAGACCACAACTGCAGACCACGTGTATGGCATTGCGTGGCCGAGCGGTTTGCTGATGTCAACGTTGTGAACAGAATTCCCCATGGTGGCGGTGACTGTTTTTCTGATCAACTCCCCTACCTTGTTTTTTTTAAGGTATCTGTGATTAAGAGATGCATATCTGTATTCCCAGTCATGTAAAATCCATAGATTAGAGCCTAATTAATTGATTTCAATTGACAGATTTTGTTATATGAACTCTAACTCAGTAAAATCCTGTAAATTGTTGGGTTGCGTTTTTTTATATTTTTGTTCAGTATACCTCCTCCCATGGACATTCCATTCCATCGCCAACTGCTTATTAATGTAGCATTCAATTCCACCCCTGCCATCTCTCTTCCAATCTCTGAATTCTCTCTCAATTTTATCTGCCTGTCTCTTCCCCCTCCCTCTACAGCAGGTGGCAGTGCCCTCAGGCATGGGCATCGGTGGCATGGTGAGTCCTGTGACTGGGTCAGACGTGGGGATCAGGAGGGCAGAGATCCGACCCGGCCTGCGTGAAATCATCCTCTGTAAGGACCAGGATAAGAAGGTCGGCCTGAGGCTGAGGGCCATCGACAATGTGAGTCATCATGATAGCCTTACCACCAGACTAAAGCTTGGGGTTATCTATCCTCAGGCCAGTCTATATCTGGGCCGCAGGCACTTGTTCTAAATCTGCCTAAGAAACTTAAATCCCCCCCCCTGAAGCAATCGCTGAATATTTATTAAATAAGCAGTCTAGCCTATATAAATGTACAGTGCATTTGGAAAGTATTCAGAAACCTTGACTTTGTCCACATTTTGTTACGTTACAGCCTTATTCTAAAATGGATTAAATGGTTTTCTTCCCTCATCAATCTACACACAATACCCCATAATGACAAAGCAAAAAAACATTATTATTTTTTGTTGTTGAAAATATCACATTTACATAAGTATTCACACCCTTCACTCAGTACTTTGTTGGAGTAGCTTTGGTAGTGATTACAACCTCAAGTCTTCTTGGGTATGACGCTACAAGCTTGGCACACCTATATTTGGGGAGTTTCTCCCAAAGAGTTCAATCTTGGTTTCATCAGACCAGAAAATCTTGTTTCTCATGGTCTGAGAGTCCTTTAGGTGCCTTTTGGCCAACTACAAGCGGGCTGTCATGTTCCTTTTACTGAGGAGTGGCTTCCGTCTGGCCACTCTACCATAAAGGCCTGATTGGTGGAGTGCTGCAGATGGTTGTCCTTCTGGAAGGTTCTCCCATCTCCACATAGGAGCTCTGTCAGAGTGACCATCGGTTTCTTGGTCACCTCCCTGACCACGGCCCTTCTCGCCCGATTGCTCAGGTTGACCGGGCGGCCAGCTCTAGGAAGAGTCTTGGCGGTTCCAAACTTCTTCCATTTAAGAATGATGAAGGCCACTGTGTTCTTGGGGACCTTCAATGCTGCAGAATTATTTTGGTACCCTTCCTCAGATTTGTCTCGACACAATTCCGTCGACCTCATGGCTTGGTTTTGTCAACTGTGGGACCTTATATAGACAGGTGTGGCTTTCCAAATAATTTCCAATCAATTTAATTTACCACAGGTGGACTCCAATCAAGTTGTAGAAACATCTCAAGAATGATCAATGGAAACAGGATGCACCTGAGCTCAAATTCGAGTTTCATAGCAAACGGTCGGAATACAAATGTATTTTTGTGTTTTATTTTAAATACATTTGCTAAAATGTCTAAACCGTTTTTTTGCTTTTTCAGGATGGGATATTGTGTGCAGATTGAGGGAAATGTTTTATTTAATCAATTATAGATTAAGGCTGTAACGTAACAAAATGTGAATAAAGGGAAGGGGTCTGAATTCTTTACGAATGCACTGTATCTCATTTCCACTGAATCTGTTATTCCAGCAGGGGAGACTATGTAGTGTGTTAACTTCAGTGGAACATGTTGTATTTCCTCTCCTCCTCAGGGAGTGTTTATCCAGTTGGTTCAAGCCAACTCCCCGGCCGCCCTGGGGGGTCTGCGCTTCGGGGACCAGGTCCTCCAGATCAACGGGCAGAACTGTGCTGGCTGGAGCCTGGACAAGGCCCACAAAGTCCTGAAGGCCGCGGCCGAGACCCGCATCGAGCTCATCGTCCGGGACAGGTAAGGAGATGAAGCAGCACGTGTTGCACTTAGATGTAGACGGAGGGAAAGTGTCAGTAACATGCATGTCATTCTCTCCTGGCTCAAAGTTGAGGAGCGATTGACTGCATCACTATTGGTCTTTGTGCAAGGTGTTGATGTGTTGAAGGTACCAAACTGTCTGTTCAATCAGTTGGCACACAGTTTGGACACCCATCGGAACAGCACAAGACATGCAACCAGAGGTGTCTTCACAGTCCCCAGGTCTGTATTAACTACATGGAACTCTGCCACCCCAATCTAGCAATAAAACCAGTTTTAAAAGAACACCTTACTGTACAAAGGGGACTGTGAAGAGACCCATATGTTGTATTATCATTTGCACTGTACTATGTATTAGACCTAGATATTGTGTGTTTGTACTGATATGTACTGATATGCAGGCTATGTGTGAAGTTTTAAATGTATGTATTTCAAATCAAATCAAATTTATTTATATAGCCCTTCGTACATCAGCTGATATCCCAAAGTGCTGTACAGAAACCCAGCCCAAAACCCCAAACAGCAAGCAATGCAGGTGTAGAAGCACGGTGGCTAGGAAAAACTCCCTAGAAAGGCCAATACCTAGGAAGAAACCTAGAGAGGAACCAGGCTATGTGGGGTGGCCAGTCCTCTTCTGGCTGTGCCGGGTGGAGATTATAACAGAACATGGTCAAGATGTTCAATGTTCATAAATGACCAGCATGGTCGAATAATAATAAGGCAGAACAGTTGAAACTAGAGCAGCAGCACAGTCAGGTGGAAGTTGAAACTGGAGCAGCAGCATGGCCAGGTAGACTGGGGACAGCAAGGAGTCATCATGTCAGGTAGTCCTGGGGCATGGTCCTAGGGCTCAGGTCAGTTGAAACTGGAACAGCAGCATGGCCAGGTGGACTGGGGACAGCAAGGAGTCATCATGTCAGGTAGTCCTGGGGCATGGTCCTAGGGCTCAGGTCCTCCGAGAGAGAGAAAGAAAGAGAGAATTAGAGAACGCACACTTAGATTCACACAGGACACCGAATAGGACAAGAGAAGTACTCCAGATTTAACAAACTGACCCCAGCCCCCCGACACATAAACTACTGCAGCATAAATACTGGAGGCTGAGACAGGAGGGGTCAGGAGACACTGTGGCCCCATCCGAGGACACCCCCGGACAGGGCCAAACAGGAAGGATATAACCCCACCCACTTTGCCAAAGCACAGCCCCCACACCACTAGAGGGATATCTTCAACCACCAACTTACCATCCTGAGACAAGGCTGAGTATAGCCCACAAAGATCTCCGCCACGGCACAACCCAAGGGGGGGGGGCGCCAACCCAGACAGGATGACCACAACAGTGAATCAACCCACTCAGGTGACGCACCCACTCCAGGGACGGCATGAGAGAGCCCCAGCAAGCCAGTGACTCAGCCCCTGTAATAGGGTTAGAGGCAGAGAATCCCAGTGGAAAGAGGGGAACCGGCCAGGCAGAGACAGCAAGGGCGGTTCGTTGCTCCAGAGCCTTTCCGTTCACCTTCCCACTCCTGGGCCAGACTACACTCAATCATATGACCCACTGAAGAGATGAGTCTTCAGTAAAGACTTAAAGGTTGAGACCGAGTTTGCGTCTCTGACATGGGTAGGCAGACCGTTCCATAAAAATGGAGCTCTATAGGAGAAAGCCCTGCCTCCAGCTGTTTGCTTAGAAATTCTAGGGACAATTAGGAGGCCTGCGTCTTGTGACCGTAGCGTACGTATAGGTATGTACGGCAGGACCAAATCAGAGAGATAGGTAGGATAGGTATTTCAGTCCTTGACTAATGATGTTCTGCACAATGTCATGTGGACCCCAGGAAGAGTAGCTGATGCTTTTGCAGCGGCTAATGGGAATCCTGTTGAATACCAAATGAATGACGACCAACATTTTAATAAAATGTATTTTATAAAGCCCTTTTTACATCAGCAGTTGTCACAAAGTGCTTTACAAATACCTGGTCTGAACACCGAAACAGCTGAAGCAGAAGCACAATGGCTGGGAACAACACCCTAGAAAGCAGGAATCTAGGAAGACCTCCAGAGAGGAACCAGTGTAGTCCAGTTTGATCAGTTTCCTGGATTATGTCATGGGGTTTTGGTGGTTATCAGTATGTCTGGCCATTAGGGGGAATGCTGATAGATGAGATGGTGTAAAATGTCCTTAGATGCTCTGTGCTGTGAAAATCTGACACTGTAGCTCTGGCTCCTCCTGCTGGACATATCACCACACTTGATGTACATTTATGCTGTTAGGCTAATTTCTATCATCTTTTGAGAAACTGCATTCTGATCAAAGGACATGGTTAAAAAAAAAAAGCCCAAAAGTCTAAAGCAGGAAAATAAAATAATTGTCCTTGATAGAGAAGCAGCTTTAGGCCACTACCAACCCTAACCCATTTGAGATTTTAGGAGAAAGTGGACTGCGCTACTACTAAGTGCCCTTCTTGAGCATTGAGTACCTAATTTTTCTTTGTTTGTGGTCTGACTTCAGGCCGTTCCAGCGTACTGTCACCATGCACAAAGACAGCTCGGGTCACGTTGGGTTCATCTTCAAGTCGGGCAACATCACTTCGCTGGTCAAGGATGGTTCGGCCGCTCGCAATGGCCTTCTGACCGACCACTACATCTGTGAGATCAATGGCCAGAATGTTATCGGCCTCAAGGTGAGTTTTGACTTGTAACTGTTGACGGAGACTTCTCCATAACGTAGAATGTGTCAAAATTGTCTAATGTATGCTAATACTCTGTTTATGTGCAGGACGCTCAGATCAAGGACATCCTGACCACCTCCCCTACAGCTATGACCATCACCATCATGCCCAAGTTCATCTACGAACACATGATCAAGAGGTAACCGGTCAGGAGCTGAGTGTCTAAGGAATAGCATTACACTGTTTCCTCAGATCAGTAACGCTGGTAAAATACTTAGCCATTTAGATTAATAGAATGTGTTTTTGTTTTTAGAATGTCCAGCGGTCTCCTGCGATCAGCCATGGACCACTCTGTGCCAGAGGTGTGAGGACCACAACGTGACCACGTTCTCCTGCAGGATGGTTCCCATTGGGCCCCTAAACGTCCAATGGGGTTCTTTCTCTTTCGAAAAAACCTCTTGTATCACAATCACCTTCATCGTAACAATAGTTATTCAATGTAGTTCCTTTTATACTTCATCCCTCTGTCTATATTTACATTTCATCTTTTTAGATGATCATTCTTGTAGTCAAGTATTACATTATGTATGTGGCATTGCATTGAGTACACATTTATTTTAAAGACATGAACATTACCACGAGTCCAGAGCTTCCTCAAATATAGCATGGAAATGGATCATTGGCTCGTGAACTTTCACCCTTTGTGTCAAAATGCTGTAAAAGCCAATGACCCCCATGGTTGTTGATCGTTCCCCTATGCAGCTGGGGTGTTACGCTGGGCGGATCCACTAAGTGCACTTTCCACTTCCTGTTAGAGGTAGTCTTTCCTCTAACCATTTCAGTGTTTTCTTATTGTTCAAGTGGAGTCACAATAAACTAGGAAGTATGTCAACAAGTATGGAGAAGGTAACTCTGGGAATTGATTTGTTTGATGCACAAAGTAATCAACAAATAAAACATCTAGGGTTCAATCATGTTTAGTGCATATATTCCGTGATCGATGTGCACAGCGTTTCTCTGAATGTTCCTTTGGTTGCTTTCTTTTTGTAATCCTTGATAAATCATACAGCCATCATTCTGAATGCTAGAATCTAAAAGTTTATATACAAAATAACTGTAAAACAAATAAATAATCCTTCTTTTCATTCATTCTGCTGTCCACTCAGTGTGTGCTCTCCCTTTACTCAGAGTATATGTCCTCCCTTTACTCAGAGTGTTTTTTTTTTTAACCTTTTATTTAAGTTGCAAGTCAGTTAAGAACAAATTCTTATTTACAATGACGGCCTAGTGGGTTAACTGCCTGTTCAGGGGCAGAACAGATTTGTACCTTGTCAGCTCAGGGGTTTGAACTTGCAACCTTCAGGTTACTAGTCCAACACTCTAACCAGAACACCCATCTTCTGCCTTGTACAGTTTTAGGTGATTTAATCCCTTTTAAATTGGCTTTTGGACTACTAATCACCAGCCATAGTGCTTAGGTATTCTTGACAGTATTGCTCTAAAGTATGGATGGACTCGGGCCACATTCCTTCATATCGGGTTTCATACCTTCAACAGGTGACGTTATCCTTTTAAAGGCTGCCAGAACACAATAGTGGGAATGCCCATGAGACTCAAACCTAAAACTCATTTTACAACAACTTGGTTAAATTCCTTTTCCACAGCGATTTTAAATTACTTCCATTTAGTGAAAACATTTGAAAGTACTTTGTGAATAACTGAACAGAAACACAAGTGTCAGTTTTACATCATGCAGTTTAATATGGGGCCTTTTGGTTTTGCTTTATACAGTATGGTGGGAGTGAAAATGCATCTGTACTCATGAACTGTGATGTCTGCACTGTACACACTATTGCCATTAAGATAATTGATCTATAGCTATTAATAATGATGGCTACTTGATCCCCATACAAGGCATTTAGGAGGGAAAATGTCTGTCAGGTAAAGATATGTCTCAACCATCTTTGATAGATCCCTTTACATCCAACAAATAATCGGACAATTAGACATTTGATAATGTACATTCAATACAATACCCTCAAAGAGTAAACGTCATGATAAAAAACAGAATATACGAGGTACTAAGATATCTTCCATTCACATTGTAAAATAAAGATGTGTGACATGGATGTAGAATACAGTAACAACCCTGTTAAAACACTGCTTTCCAAACAAAACACTCGACTACCTCTCCAATGTCACAACATTAAGTGCTATACACACTGCTCAAAAAAATAAAGGGAACACTTAAACAACACAATGTAACTCCAAGTCAATCACACTTCTGTGAAATCAAACTGTCCACTTAGGAAGCAACACTGATTGACAAATGTCACATGCTGTTGTGCAAATGGAATAGACAACAGGTGGAAATTATAGGCAATTAGCAAGACACCCCCAATAAAGGAGTGGTTCAGCAGGTGATAACCACAGACCACTTCTCAGTTCCTATGCTTCCTGGCTGATGTTTTGGTCACTTTTGAATGCTGGCGGTGCTTTCACTCTAGTGGTAGCATGAGACGGAGTCTACAACCCACACAACTGGCTCAGGTAGTGCAGCTAATCCAGGATGGCACATCAATGCGAGCTGTGGCAAGAAGGTTTGCTGTGTCTGTCAGCGTAGTGTCCAGAGCATGGAGGCGCTACCAGGAGACAGGTCAGTACATCAGGAGATGAGGAGGCCGTAGGAGGGCAACAACCCAGCAGCAGGACCGCTACCTCAGCCTTTGCAAGGAGGAGCACTGCCAGAGCCCTGCAAAATGACCTCCAGCAGGCCACAAATGTGCATGTGTCTGCTCAAACGGTCAGAAACAGACTCCATGAGGGTGGTATGAGGGCCCGACGTCCACAGGTGGGGGTTGTGCTTACAGCCCAACACCGTGCAGGACGTTTGGCATTTGCCAGAGAACACCATGATTGGCAAATTCGCCACTGGCGTCCTGTGCTCTTCACAGATGAAAGCAGGTTCACACCGAGCACATGGCATTTCTTTGGGGGGGCCGCACAGCCCTCCATGTGCTCGCCAGAGGTAGCCTGACTGCCATTAGGTACCGAGATGAGATCCTCAGACCCCTTGTGAGACCATATGCTGGTGCGGTTGGCCCTGGGTTCCTCCTAATGCAAGATAATGCTAGACCTCATGTGGCTGGAGTGTGTCAGCAGTTCCTGCAAGAGGAAGGCATTGATGCTATGGACTGGCCCGCCCGTTCCCCAGACCTGAATCCAATTGAGCACATCTGGGACATCATGTCTCGCTCCATCCACCAACGCCACGTTGCACCACAGACTGTCCAGGAGTTTGTGGATGCTTTAGTCCAGGTCTGGGAGGAGATCCCTCAGGAGACCATCCGCCACCTCATCAGGAGCATGCCCAGGCTTTGTAGGGAGGTCATACAGGCACGTGGAGGCCACACACACTACTGAGCCTCATTTTGACTTGTTTTAAGGACATTACATCAAAGTTGGATCAGCCTATAGTGTGGTTTTCCACTTTAATTTTGAGTGTGACTCCAAATCCAGACCTCCATGGGTTGATACATTTGATTTCCAATGATAATTGTGTGATTTTGTTGTCAGCACATTCAACTATGTAAAGAAAAGTATTTAATAAGAATATTTCATTCATTCAGATCTAGGATGTGTTATTTTAGTGTTCCCTTTATTTTTTTGAGCAGTATATATATATATATATATATCAATGACCTACAGGTATTTCCTAACGTAAGCTCCAATGACTTACAGGTATGTCCTAACGTAAGCTCCAATGACTTACAGGTATGTCCTAACGTAAGCTCCAATGACTTACAGGTATGTCCTAACGTAAGCTCCAATGACTTACAGGTATGTCCTAACGTAAGCTCCAATGACCTACAGGTATGTCCTAACGTAAGCTCCAATGACTTACAGGTATGTCCTAACGTATGCTCCAATGACTTACAGGTATGTCCTAACGTAAGCTCCAATGACTTACAGGTATGTCCTAACGTAAGCTCCAATGACCTACAGGTATGTCCTAACGTAAGCTCCAATGACTTACAGGTATGTCCTAACGTAAGCTCCAATGACCTACAGGTATGTCCTAACGTAAGCTCCAATGACCTACAGGTATGTCCTAACGTAAGCTCCAATGACTTACAGGTATGTCCTAACGTAAGCTCCAATGACTTACAGGCATGTCCAAATGCAAAGTCCAATGACTCCCAATGTGATTTGGGTAGTTCTTTTGAGCTATAAATAAACCCATCACCCTGATCATCTTTGTTGATGCTTAAAGCATTTCACACAAAAACAGTACACTTTGGGGAAAGGGAATTATCCCAAAGGACAGACACACTAACATCATAGCAGTGCATTACCAAATCAAATCAAGCATCCGATGAAGAGAGCTGGGCTTGTTAAAGTACTATGGTGGCAAGACCAGAACATCAGAAATCTAATTATGCTTCAAAACCCAGGAAAATAACAAGCAATTAGCAGACGGTAACTATAACATAAGCATGACCCATTAGCCTTAAGTGAATTACTAAACATCACAGACACACACATTACTGTTAAGCTTGTTTTGTTGTGCGTAGAGGTACATAATGAAGGGGTGTTGTTTTACTGTTCAAACACCAATGACATTGCTTGAGAAATATAAAATAGTCCAGTACAGGTTTAACAAGCGATGGCTTTGCTTACACAGGTAGCCAAATTCTGATATATTGCCACTAATTTGTAATTTGACCAATCAGATCAGATGTTTTTCCAATTATTGGCCAAAACACCCCATGTACTGTTGGGGAGACTTCAGGTGAGTCATCTACAAATGCATATCAATATGATTATCAATCACACTATTTTCATCCTTGTGTTTCTGCTAGAGACATTCTCAAACACATTCACCTTACAGGAAGGAGTATGGCTTTTAATTTAAAAAATGCAGAGGCTTCCTGAACCACTTACACCAAGCAGGCTTTATAAATGGCAGGGGGACCATTCACAGGTCATGATGATGAAACATGACGGGGAAGAACTACAGCAACGCACAATATCAAGACACAATACAAAATTCCAACAGGGTTGTGGAAAGTGTTCAAATCTAAAGCACATGACGACGTTGAAAAGACAACTCCCAAGCATTTCATTAATTCACCACTCAATCTATTTTGTCAGTGTTGCTCGCGTGTTTCACTATTCATAGGTGCTGGAAGTCATCGTGAAGAGGTCAAATCAGCAGAAACACGCACAGAAGGGATTGTCAAGCAGCAGAAATGAAGAGGAATAGAGAAACAACACCACAAATGCACATCCAACGCACATTCCAGAAAGCAGCGAAACATTTTGAGAAGGATATTCCCTACGGCTAAAACACTACAGGAAAAGAAAGTTATGGACGGAAGGCAACAGTTTTCAGTGTTCAAAGAAAAATGGCACCTTTACTTTGAAACATATTCCATTAGACAGTTGTATCTGTGTATATTGAAGTATATTGAACACAAAAAAACCTCAGAAGCAAAACTGTGGCCGCATTGGACTTTGGAAACACACAAACTTGACTTCAAGTAGTTGCTTAACCTCATAAAGTGAATAATAGTGCAAAACATTGTTAATAAATTACTAAAGAAATAAGATCTATCCTGTTTCTTCTCTAAAGAACTCAATGTACTTCAACTCAAAGGACTGTTCTTGTTGGTTGCATCACAATCTTGTGGACATCAGTTAGCACTTGTTTGGCTCAGAAATCGCTAACAAAGACTTATATTTAAACATTACAGTACAGTCCTTGCTCAGCCTTTCAACTATTTCACATCAATGACTACAACCATTACAGCCCTAAACAATAAGACACTCAGATTCTTCCAACTCAGGCATGACACTGCAAACACCCCAAGAACAACAAAGTCCATAATCCCTTTCCTATTTTTGAAAGAAAAATAAACTTAGTTTCAATTATTATATTTCTATTTGCTTCCTTCTTGAGATGTTTCTGGTTCATGGGTCTGGAATGACTAACAACGGACATGGACTGACGGACATGGACTGAATGCTACAAGAGTGATTGTTAATCTAGGACACCAGTGACAGGAAGCAGAAATGTACAGCAGCAGCTTGTCTGGTACCTTTAGGGGGCAACTGCCATGTGTCAAGACTTCAGTCATTCACTCGTAAATGAGCATACCAACTACTGCACAGCCATGGCTGCGATTACCTCCAGACATCTAGGTGCTTTGGCTACACAACGCAATACAACACAGAGAAGAACACACATGCTGCACACTCACAACACACATGTCGTGTGATCACACATTTCTTACACACGAGTCAAAATGGAACTGGACCAATAAAGGGAGCCACAGTGACGGACAGACCTTTCAGTCTCCCTGCACACAAGAGAGAGTGGTTACAATCCCCATCAGTCACACTCCAGCCATTCAGTATCCATTGATTTAGTGTCAGTTCAACACATCCTGGTGTCCCTTCTCAGTCTAGCAGAAGAGGTGGAAGAGGCCACCACCAGAGAGGGTTATATGGTTTGCTGGGGCTGTCCTGTCTTCAGAATAATTTATTAAAAATCATCGCTCCCCTCCTTTCTTTACCCAGTACTGTACTTCAGGTGGAGGACAAACCCAGGACCCAGGACCAGAGAGGGCAGTGCTATGTGTGTGCAGTTCCCAGGCTGTCATGGGGCCTGTCTCAGATCTCTGTGCTCCCCATGGCTCCCCCACCTGTGCCCGCGGGGTAGTGCCTGACTCCCCCGCCCCTGCGCAGGGAGGAGAGGGCCACTGTGCAGCAGCCACGCAGCAGTGAGCCGAAGTGGTAAATTGGCAGTCCATCGCGCCGTGCCCCCTGGCACAGCCATGCCACCGTGGGAACCACGGGCACAGCCACTGCCAGCAGGTCCACCAGGAAGTGGCGGCTCCAGTAGCTCTTCACTGCGGGTCCAGACTCAGAAGAGGTAGACTCCTCTGCTCCCCCTACTGCTCCCTGAACCTCAGCCTCTTCATCATCATCAACCTCCACCACTGTCACCCCAGCTATCTCCTGTAGCGAGCTGCTCCTAGGCTGGGAGGTGTGGGGCCGCTCCTCCACCTCCACTGACCTCACCTCCTCAACCGCTCTCTGATTCTTCACCTCCAAAACCTCCTCCCTCTGACTATATAGATCTAACTCCCTGACCTCCCCCTGCTTCCCCTCCCTCACCAACCCCAGCACCTTTACCTCCTCCTGCTTACACAACTGTACCAACCCCACCTCCTCTTCCTCCTGCTGCTTGCCTACCTCTACCATCCCCACTGCGCCCTCCCCCACTACCTCTATATGCCTCTCCAACTCTCCCACCATCTTCCCATCCTCCTTCACTGATAGGGAGGCCATATCCACTGCACAGGAGACAGAGGCAGAGCTGGGTAAAGGAGTAGCAGGAGCGGGCTCAGCTGTTGTAGCTGTGAGAGTTGTCATGGTGACTGACGTCATGGTAACCGAGTCCAGGTCGTCTCCCTCATCTGAGACCCAGGTGGAGGTGGGGCTGCAGGCCTGAGAGCGGAAGGTGCGCTCGGTGATGGTGTCCAGGTCAGAGGCGTAGCCCAACCCCACCGGGACGGGGCAGCTCTCTGTCTGGACGGCCTGCTCCCTGAGGTGGTGCAGGTACAGGTGGTGGTGGGACAGACAGGAGTGGTTGGTGCTGCCCGCCCCACCCATGGCACAGCGCAGGGGCACCACCCTGTCCTGCCCGGTGCACAGCTTTTCGTAGGTGGAGGACTGTGGCAGGTGGGAGTAGGTGCTGAGCAGTGAGGCTGTCTCTTCAGATAGGAAGGCTGCCTCCAGGAGTAAGTCTGCCCTGTGACTGCTGTCTGCCCTGTGACTGCTGTCTGCCCTGTGACTGCTGGCTGCACTGTGACTGTGACTCTCCCCACAGCACACAAAGCCGCTGTCATGGTTCTCCTCCCCTGACAGGCCGTTCCCGTTCTTATCCCCCAGTGCATGGTCGCTCAGCTTGGTGTAGGTAGAGCTATGGGTCAGAGAACGGGCGGGGGAGCCGTCACAGGACCCACACAGACTCTTGGAGCCACCCCCTCCAGTCCCTGATGCAGCGGGACTACTCCCAGGCCATGACCCCGCAGTCCCAGGCCTCCCAGCCCGAGACCCCCCTGCCAATCCTCTTGCTGCAGCAGCCTCCTGCTCCTTGGCCACCCCGTTCTGAGCCAGCTCCATGCTGAGCAGCAGGTTCTCCAGCTTGAGGTTCTGGGCGTTGATGTCCTGGAAGTATTTCTGGACGCCGGTGTCGGTGGAGTCGCTGGAGCCGAGGTTGGTGCGCACCACGTCCACCACTTCCTTGAGCTGCTGGATCTCCCTGTGCGCCTCTTTTAGGGCCAGCTGGGCCTCCACGCGGTGACACTCCTCTTCAACCCAGTCCTCCTGCATCCGACACAGCTGGGTCTTCAACGCATCGATCTCAGAGTCCCTGAGACAGACATAGAAGAGGAGGAGGAGTGAGTGAACAAGGTAGGTTTAAAGAGAGAGATTTAGTAATAATGTTTGGCGATTTAGTAATTTGCCTCCAAAAAATTATGTCTATATATCAACATAATTACGAAATGAAAGCGTTATGAGGGTAATTTGATGGAAATGGGGTAGAAGTTGACACTCAAATCTATATTTCAAAGAGCATAATATTTCCAAAACAAAAAATGCTCAAATGAAAATGTACTTGTTTGAACGAGACCAGAGTAAATGGGAAAATGTAATGGTCCGAGTCCAGATCTTCCTTTTGGCTAGAGAATCATTCCAGTGTGTCCTTTTGTGTCTCACCTGTCCTGCAGCCTGTCGACTGACTCCTTGAGGCGGGCCCGCAGGTGTCTGATACACACCTCTTTCTGCTGCAGGGGTGTGAGGTACTGCTCTGGGGGAGGGGGGCGGATGCCATGGTTATCTGTACATGAGGCGTATGCCTTCATGTGACGCCTTGGAGAAAGAGAGAGAGGAAACAGGAGAGACAAAGATGTATTGGAATCCATTATCTTCTACAAGCTGAATTATAAGACATTATTAAGACCCCTTACACTCGTTGGAATTGGCCTATATGGATAGCGATAGATTGAAATGTTTCTTACAGAAGAAATATGGAAAGCATATGCATAACTATGGCAGCATTTAAAAAGGGAACAGTTTAGAGATTACGGGGAAATGATTAGACTAAATGTGAGGACACAACAGCTCATCTGACAAGACTGAATCCAAACATTACACTGTTGATTTTATTAACATTTTACATTTACTGTACTTTTCACCACATTTGTTGATAATGAAATCTGAAAATACTTTGGGGGTAAGTACAACATAAACCCTTGTCATTTGTTGTCTTGAGTGAGAGGTCTAACTGGCGTCTCCAAGTGGCCACACACCTCTCCAAAGTGTGCACAGTTCTCAAGTCATTTCAATGCACTTTTATGACTCAAAGAAGAGTCTTCAACTATAAGGTGCTCTTTTTTTACTCTCCTAGTGGTGCCGTTCTAGAGCAAGCAGACTTGTATTTATTTTGTGTGGAACACAGCCCTGTGTCCCAGACTTTACACAATTACTGTTGTTGTTGAAACAATCCAAAAATGTTCCATTATAAAATCGCAATCTGGGTCAGGTTGGCATAATTTTATTTCCAACATGACTTTCCAATATTCATGTCAAACTTTATTTGTCACATACACATGGTTAGCAGATGTTAATGAGAGTGTAGCGAAATGCTTGTGCTTGTAGTTCCAACCATGCAGTAATATCTAACAAGTCATCTAACAATTTCACAACAACTACCTTATGCACACACAAGTGTAAAGGAATGAATAAGAACATGTACATATAAATATATGAATGAGTGATGGTACAGAACGGCATAGACAAGATGCAGTAGATGGTAGAGAGTACAGTATATACATATGAGATGAGTAATGTAGAGTATGTAAACATTATATAAAGTGGCATTGTTTAAAGTGACTAGTGATACATTTATTACATCCAAATTTTAATTATTAAAGTGTCTAGAGATTTGAGTCAGTATGTTGGCAGCAGCCACTCAATGTTAGTGATGGCTGTTTAACAGTCTGATGGCCTAGAAGCTGTTTTTCAGTCTCCTGGTGCCAGCTTTGATGCACCTGTACTGACCTCGCCTTCTGGATGGAAGCGGGGTGAACAGGCAGTGGCTCGGGTGGTTATTGTCCTTGATGATCTTTATGGCCTTCCTGTGACATCGGGTGGTGTGTAGGTGTCCTGGAGGGCAGGTAGTTTTCCCCCTGGTGATGCGTTGTGCAGACCTCACTACCCTCTAGAGAGCCTTAAGGTTGTGGGCAGAGGAGTTGCCGTACCAGGCGGTGATACAGCCCGACAGGATGCTCTTGATTGTGCATCTGTAAAAGTTTGAGGTTGAAGAGGAGCTGCTGCGCCTTCTTCACCACGCTGTCTGTGTGGGTGGACCTTTTCAGTTTGTCCGTGATATGTACACTGAGGAACTTAAAACTTTCCACCTTCTCCACTACTGTCCCGTCGAAATACGATCTTAGAGTGTTAGGTTTTCACAAGGCAATTAAGAGAAGCGGATCGTAATTTTGGTGCAAATAGAGTAGAGTCATCAGTGTATTCAGATGCGTGGTCCACGGCAGATTTACTTCACAATACAACAAACATAGGCTCATTCTGTTCAGGACAACCCAGGGTATAACGCCATGTTACCTTGTAACTGTACATCAAACATAGTTATCATAAATGTTGACACTGTAAACGACATGAGTTTTATGATATGTAAATGTGGAGTGCACATTGGGGCTCACGTGTGTTTAGCTTGCTTGCATGACATCAAAGCGGTATTTATTATAATCTTCAACATCTCACCTTTCAAAATACAGAGAGTCCTCGTAATTTACACCTTCTCTCACTCAGACAACAAGCATTTTTCAGAAGTTGCCCAATTAGCGGGAGGGATGGGGGCAACTCCTTGTCGTGCGCGGTGCTCAAGTTCAGAACGGCTGTCAGTCAAAACCCATACAGAGCTGTGAAGCGGAGACCCTGAACTCTGACGACATGTACAGCCACTGCGTTCCAATGTAGGCGCTGATCAGTGTCAAGGGCTACGGCTCATACATTCCTCTAACAAGTTATAAGACCTTTTAATAACATGTCCTTATGATACAAAACATAACACTTTGTAGGCTACTTTGCAGTAGGCACTCATTCTCCCATGTAGGAGAATGATACTGACATGGGGCATAGCAGGCTAGCCATAGGGTTATATTCAATCTGTATTGCTGAAGAAATGCAAAGGTAAGTTCCTACTTAGCGCATAATTGGCAGCGTTTACCTTGAATGCCGTCTCAGCTAATGCGGGAACATTGAAATTTAAAGGCAATCACACTGGGACGCTGAATTTCCTCGATGCGGATTGAATAGAGCCTTTAGTCTTATAGATTGATGGGGTAGCCAATTTTTGTCTTACCCCTTGGTGGGGCTGCAATCACTGCCCTTGCAGGAGCCAGAGTTAGTGCTGCTGCTGCTGAGAGAGGCGTTGCCATAGGGATCTCTGTTGCTGACTGGGGCAGCTGTCCTTCTGTACCAGAGTGAGAGGGACCGTTAATACATCAGGCAATATAGACAGACAGAGTACTATTAACTGACATTATCAAAACACCAGAACATATCCTGCCTCAATAAAACTCAAACCAACATTAAATCATGCCCAAAAACTCACCCACAAACATGCCCACTAAAAAACACAGACTCAAAACGTGCCAAGACAGACATACATTAAAAGGCCATGATGAAGGAGGACATACAGTATGCTCTGCAACACAGATGATAGTACACGATGGCTCAAAGATGCCATGCACTTTGAGTAGATGAAAGCGGTCAAGAAAACCAAAAGCCAAGACACAGTAGAACTTCAATCATGTCTGCCACGCCTATCAATACATGAGAATGCCAAAAGGTGAAAGGTTACTCCCAGCCAACAACAGATCATCTTGCATGTGATGGTTTAGAAAGTATCTGGATTCAATCTACATGCCATGGACCTTGTACTATAACGCTCTAACATCCCACATCTAGTGATGCTCAACAACAGAACAAGTTATCAGAAGGTCCAATTAAGACTTTCAAACGCATATTGAATGACAATATACATTTGTCATTGAATATATTGGCATTAAGACTAAATACAGAACATTCGGAAAGTATTCAGACCCCTTTGATTTTTCCCCCAGATCTTGTTACAGCCTTATTCTAAAATTGATTACATAGTTTTTTTCCCCTCAATCTACACAGAATACAAAAAACAGGTTTTTAGAAATGTTAGCAAAAGAAATGTATGAAATATCACATTTACATAAGTATTCAGACCCTTTACTCAGTACTTTGTTGAAGCACCTCTGGCAGCGATTACAGCCTCTAGTCTTCTTGGGTATGACGCTACAAGCTTGGCACACCTGTATTTGGGGAGTTTCTCCCATTCTTCTCTGCAGATCCTCTCAAGCTCTGTCAGGTTGGATGGGGAGCGTCGCTGCACAGCTATTTTCAGGTCTCTCCAGAGATGTTCAATCGGGTTCAAGTCTGGGATCTGGCCGGGCCATTTAGAGACTTGTCCCGAAGCCCCTCCTGCGTTGTCTTGGCTGTGTGCTTAGGGTTGTTGTCATGTTGGAAGGTGAACCTTTGCTTCAGAGCAGGTTTTCATCAAGGATTTCTTTGTACTTTGCTCGGTTCATCTTTCCATCGATCCGAACTAGTCTCCCAGTCCCTGCTGCTGAAAAACATCCCCACAGTATGATGCAGCCACCACCATACTTCACCGTAGGGATGGTGCCAGGTTTCCTCCAGATGTGACGCTTGGCATTCAGGCCGAAGAGTTCAATCAGACCAGAGAATCTTGTTTGTCATGGTCTGAGAGTCCTTTAGGTGCCTTTTACTGAGGAGTAGCTTTCGTCTGGCCACTCTACCATAAAGGCCTGATTTGTGGAGTGCTGCAGAGATGGTCATCCTTCTGGAAGGTTCTCCCATCTCCACAGAGGAGCTCTAACCATTGGCCCTTCTCCCCCGATTGCTCAGTTTGGCTGGGCGGCCAGCTCTAGGAAGAGTCTTGGTGGTTCCAAACTTCTTCCATTTAAGAATGATGGAGGCCACTTTGTTCTTGGGGACCTTCAATGCTGCAGAATTCTTTTGGTACCCTTCCCCAGATCTGTGCCTTGACACAAACATGTCTCGGAGCTCTACTGCCAATTCCTTCGACCTCATGGCTTGGTTTTTGCTCTGACATGCACTGTCAACTGTGAGACCTTATATAGACAGGTGTGTGCCTTTCCATATCATGTCCAATCAATTTAATTTACCACAGGTGGACTCCAATCAAGTTGTAGAAACATCTCAAGGATGATCAATGGAAACAGGATACACCTGAGCTCAATTTCAAGTCTCATAGCAAAGATTCCAAATACTTATGTAAATAAGGTATTTCTGAAAACCTGTTTTCGATTTGTCATTATGGGCTATTGTGTGTAGAACGATGAGGGGAAAAACTATTATCCAATCCATTCTAGAATGAAGTCTAACGTAACAAAATGTAGAAAAAAGGGAAGGGGTCTGAATACTTTCTGAATGCACTGCACATGCCTACGGCACGAAGTCAGAGAGATACAACAACAAAACATTGACGGAGAGAGAGGGATAAAAGGGAGAGTTGTGCTGACCGACAGTGACGCTCCGGAGACTTGGTAGTGAGATATCCTCGTTCCGTTGGGCGCATTGAAACCATATAGTCTGTCTCCATTGGAATGTAGTCTAGCTCTATGAACCTGCAGTAGTCAAACCTGACCAAAGACAACAAGCTATTACAGTGAGGAGGTAGTGATGTCTGTCAGACTAGAACCCAGTGACAAACATCAATAGTACTTAGGGCTTATACTCCGTGTTGGCCAAATACAGTGCCTTGCGAAAGTATTCGGCCCCCTTGAACTTTGCGACCTTTTGCCACATTTCAGGCTTCAAACATAAAGATATAAAACTGTATTTTTTTGTGAAGAATCAACAACAAGTGGGACACAATCATGAAGTGGAACGACATTTATTGGATATTTCAAACTTTTTTAACAAATCAAAAACTGAAAAATTGGGCGTGCAAAATTATTCAGCCCCCTTAAGTTAATACTTTTAAGCGCCACCTTTTGCTGCGATTACAGCTGTAAGTCGCTTGGGGTATGTCTCTATCAGTTTTGCACATCGAGAGACTGAATTTTTTTCCCCATTCCTCTTTGCAAAACAGCTCGAGCTCAGGGAGGTTGGATGGAGAGCATTTGTGAACAGCAGTTTTCAGTTCTTTCCACAGATTCACGATTGGATTCAGGTCTGGACTTTGACTTTCTAACACCTGGATATGTTTATTTTTGAACCATTCCATTGTAGATGTTGCTTTATGTTTTGGATCATTGTCTTGTTGGAAGACAAATCTCCGTCCCAGTCTCAGGTCTTTTGCAGACTCCATCAGGTTTTCTTCCAGAATGGTCCTGTATTTGGCTCATTCCATCTTCCCATCAATTTTAACCATCTTCCCTGTCCCTGCTGAAGAAAAGCAGGCCCAAACCATGATGCTGCCACCACCATGTTTGACAGTGGGGATGGTGTGGTCAGGGTGATGAGCTGTGTTGCTTTTACGCCAAACATAACGTTTTGCATTGTTGCCAAAAAGTTCAATTTTGGTTTCATCTGACCAGAGCACCTTCTTCCACATGTTTGGTGTGTCTCCCAGGTGGCTTGTGGCAAACTTTAAACAACACTTTTTATGGATATCTTTAAGAAATGGCTTTCTTCTTGCCACTCTTCCATAAAGGCCAGATTTGTGCAATATACGACTGATTGTTGTCCTATGGACAGAGTCTCCCACCTCAGCTGTAGATCTCTGCAGTTCATCCAGAGTGATCATGGGCCTCTTGGCTGCATCTCTGATCAGTCTTCTCCTTGTATGAGCTGAAAGTTTAGAGGGACGGCCAGGTCTTGGTAGATTTGCAGTGGTCTGATACTCCTTCCATTTCAATATTATCGCTTGCACAGTGCTCCTTGGGAAATCTTTTTGTATCCAAATCCGGCTTTAAACTTCTTCACAACAGTATCTCGGACCTGCCTGGTGTGTTCCTTGTTCTTCATGATGCTCTTTGCCCTTTTAACAGACCTCTGAGACTATCACAGTGCAGGTGCATTTATACGGAGACTTGATTACACACAGGTGGATTGTCTTTATCATCATTAGTCATTTAGGTCAACATTGGATCATTCAGAGATCCTAACTGAACTTCTGGAGAGAGTTTGCTGCACTGAAAGTAAAGGGGCTGAATAATTTTGCACGCCCAATTTTTCAGTTTTTGATTTGTTAAAAAAGTTTGAAATATCCAATAAATGTCGTTCCACTTCATGATTGTGTCCCACTTGTTGTTGATTCTTCACAAAAAAATACAGTTTTATATCTTTATGTTTGAAGCCTGAAATGTGGCAAAAGGTCGCAAAGTTCAAGGGGGCCGAATACTTTCGCAAGGCACTGTACATCAACAATGGTCATCATGGGATAAGAAAAGTGAGTACCTATCTAGTTTGATAGTGAGACTGTTTAAATTGAAATAAAGACCGTAGCCTGGATTGTTTAGAGCAGAAACACTGGCTAATGATGAATGAGAAATGAATTTAGAATGAAATGGATTAAAATATTACTCCTCCTTAAAAACTGGCTCATTAGAACTTAATCCTTGGCTCTGGGAGATTCCTCTACACTGATGTGTGTAAATACAGCAGATTTGTTCTTTAATGAGAGAGAGCATAGGCAGATTACAACTACTAACGAGACATGAACTTGCCCTGTCGAGGTCTGCTATAGGCTAACAGGGCATCTGAAGATGACTTCATCTAAACATTATTCTCCTAAACAAAGAAATGATTCAACCATGATTAAGATGCTGACATGTGGACCAGACACATTTCTGCCTTCTTACTCTGTCCCCCTCAGGACGAAAGGTGAGCAGTGGCATCAGAGCCCACACAAAAAATATGCACAATTACAGCCTGCAATCTGGGGAAATTCCTACCTCACATAACCCTTAAAAACAACATCAGAGCAAGAAAACCAAAAGAAAAGTCAGCAGAATTAACAACTGGGAGAAGAAGAAGAAAACTAAAGAAAGTAGAATGAAATTCAGTTGAAGTCATATTCATGTAGTTTCTACATTTTATTAGTGAAGGAATGGGGAAGGGGCACTGTGATGGGCAACTCCTGTCCTGTACTAGTCTGTGACTGTTGACAAATTGGTAAATTGACTAATGACAGGCAATGACAGGAGGACAGAAGTGTTGCCCAATCACTGGCTTCCAGACTGGGTGGGAGGAGATAAGCAGTGCCAAACAGATAGAACCAGCTGTTGGGAGCAGTTTTATTTGAGGAAGGGTTATGTCAGGTTATGACAAAGGCCATCAGCATACAAACAGAAAAGGGTCAAGCTGAAAACTGCAGCGGAAGCAAGCCTGGAAAGAAAGGTCTAGAAAATGTCAAATATGTGGGCTAAATAAGGTTCGGCACAATTTCACTCCATCATTACATCTCTTCTCCTTTGAGTTGGACCCTGGTGTGAACGTGCCTGATGTGGGCCAAGCTGGTGTTATGATGTGTATGCAGGCTGTGCTGACGCTGTGTGAGGAATACTCCTATACAGAGTGGTTGTAAGAAGTGAGACGAGAATGTGGTGGGACAGAGAGACCTGCTCTTATAAACTACCACACAATAACTACGGTCAGATTTGAAGATGGTTTGAGAGATTGTCCAGTGTGACTGACCAGCCAGCACTACTACTTTAACAGCAGTACTCTTCAGTAAATGCACTGTTAAATCAGTCAATCACCTCATCAAGCTATTGGCTATAATATTGGCATACAGTACGTCACTGTACCACCAATTCTGTTTGGTGCATCTGGAGGGTTTATCAGTGAATGTCAAAGATCAATGGATCTCTGTCTGTGCCGGTCTGTCCAGCTATGACTACGGCACATGAGCATGCTCTCTGGGACAGTATAACTGAAGGGTGTCTCACGCAGGGGGCGCGGGCACGGGTACAGGCACGGGCGAGGAGGAGGACGACAGCATTTGCTGCAAGCGCCGTTTGGGCTGCAGAGCCTTCAGAGGGTTGAATCTAGGGAGAGAGACGACAGAAAGGACCAGAGCTGGGTTCTATCTTTGCTCCAGTTTTCCAAGCCTAATAGAGTTCATGCTACTCTTGCGCTGTAGCTAGAACATTGGACATGAGTAATTCATTGAAGTGAAATACAGTATCAACATAAAGACAACTTTAAATAGACAGAGTGCAAGTTCACAATATACTTGCAGTGTGTTAAATCCAATCATTCACTCCTTTTATAGCAACTCTTACCATAATCCCAACACACCCCTGCATTCATTTTTAGCTGACAAAGCAGTTACATGGTCAAACCAACCATGTTGGAAAAAAAGAGAGAAAAGCAAAAGCTCTAAAGTGCTGACAACTGGAGAGAGAGAGAGGAGAGAGGAGAGAGGGAGAGAGAGAGAGAGAGAGAATTGGCCTGTAACCGCTTATGGAGCTCAGCAGCTGATGGGACTGACGCAAAACTGAGCCTCAGCTCTCCCAGGAGATGATAATCCCCTGTAGCAATAAAGACAAACACAAGTTCACACACAACATTCAATACTCAGCGAGACATCACATCATTAAACGTGTTCTCTGGGAGGGACATACCCACATTCTTCACCCCTGACCATTTCTTGTGGCTGATGATAAGAAGACAAAATGGATGAAGTAGGGAGAACAAATAGAGAGATGCGAGAGAGAGAGGTTGACTAAGAGGTTGACTGAAAAAGTTCAAAAGAGAAGGATTTAGAGGAAAATAGGGCTGTTCAATAGAAAAGGGAGATTAGTAAAACAGAGTACGAGGGATTTTAAACGGATGAGTCAAAAATAAATGAGGGTGTACTTATATAAGAGACGGGGTTAAGTGGAGAACATAAGAGTGTGAAGGTAATCTAAAAAGAAGATGAAAGGAGAGCGATAGAGGATGAATTAGAGAAATGAGGACAGACGGACCCATTGGTTGAATCAACATTGTTCCCACGTCATTTCAATTATGTTTTTTACTGTCACATACACCGCATAGGTGCAGTGAAATGTGTTGCTTTACAGGGTCAGCCATAGAAGTACAGTGCCACGGGAACAAATTAGGGTTAAGTGCCTTGCTCAAGGACACATCAGTAGATTCCTCATCTTGGTGGCTCGAACCAGTGACCTTTCGGTTATTGGCCCAACACACTAACCACTAGGCTACCTGCCACCCACGTTGAGCCAACGTGGAATAGACGTTGAATTGACGTCTATTGGGGAGAGAGTAGGAGTTTCAGATGTGTAGGTGTGTATGCGGTGCTGTACCTGCGTGAGCCCGACACAGACCTCCGGGTGGAAGGCGCAGGGGCAGACATGGAGCCAGACAGCCTCTCTCGCCCTCTCTTTTCGTATATCTCTGTGTCTCTCTCTCACTCTGCAGCTTCAGCTCTGCAGTGACAGCCAGCCTGAGAGAGGAAAACAGACAAATGAACACAGTGAGTTCTATACAAACACACAAACAGGCACTGACTCTGTGTCACTGTGGACCAGGCATGACACACTGTTTTGAACCAACAAATAATGCAATTGTTTTCAAGTATGAATAAGTCAGTGAGGTTTTTCTATCCTCGTGGGGACCTAAAATTAATTTCAATTCACAATCCTGTGTTCCCTAACCCCTAATTCTAACCCTTAAACTTAAAATAGCCTTTGTCCTCATGTGGGAGAATTTTCTTTGTTTTTACTATCCTTTTGACTAGTAAATCACACACACACACACACACACACACAAACACCTGCTGACATCCTTGGTGATAACTAAAGATGTTTCAGCTTCGTGCTCTGTGCTAACAAGCTGGCAGGAGCCAGGGATGGCCATATCTGGGATCAGCCCAGCCAGACAGAGCAGCAGGGAGAGTCAGCCAATCACCACTTGCTAGTCTGGCCACAGACCTGAGATGGTAGAGAGCAGTGTTTGTGCTTCAACAGCAAATGGTTTATGGATTTGATTCAGTGATAAATAACAAACTAAGTCAGAAAAGCCCTGCGACAGTTGTTGCGGTCCTTCGAAACGATCTAATTAACATGCTTTCAAAGCTCAAGTTTAAATATATTGCAATGTTGCGCAAATGCCGATTGCAAAATAAGATATGGGTCTCAAGGTCAACAATGTGCCAAGTATGTCTATTCCTCATAACCTCTTGGACATGCACAGTCAGTGGAGATAAGCAGTGATGATTTAGAGAGACAGACCTGATTGGGGAGGTAGCAGGTATGATAGGAGAGGTAGATGAGGAGAGACAGAGAGCGAGGGAGAGTACATGAAGGGAAAGAGGGGATTAATCCCATTAATAATAGAACACAGGATTTAGTGAGTTCAGGAGCCAAGTGTGCACCATAAGCCTGTCCCCTAAACCTCCCTCAGTCTTCTCCATAAACCCACCCATCCTTCTGTCTGTGTGGGCACAGAGCTACCTCCTTGACCTCCTCCTCCTCATCTGTCATCCCCTCTCCTAAAACACACTCCCATATAGTTATTCCTTTACTTTTCCTCTGTCCCTCTGCTTTGCGTTTCTGATCATGAAAAATGACCCTACCCTTATGTGAGAAAAGCCAGTCCTTCAGACTCTCAAAGACAACGCTACGCTGTAGTTTGTTGTCCCCATTTCCTCTGTCCTTGCCTGACAGGGTTTAGCAGCAGTGTACTGTTTGTCCCAACCCTGCAGTGTAGAGTGAGTAACCATGTTGAATCACCCCTCAGCAGCCAGCCAGCCAGCTGGCCAGACAGACGCCCACTCAGCCTGCAATGCTATATATTCATTTTTTAAATGTTTTTATATATTTTTTACCTTTCTTTAACTAGGCAAGTCATATAGACAGACAGACAAAGAGTCAGCTAGCCAGCCACCCAGAGAGACAGACAGCCTGAGACAGATACCAACTCAGTGTCCACTGCGACAGACAGACACAGACACAGACAGACACCTGTCTCATTGCTACAGAAAGACTGCTACAGAGAAACAGAGAGACTGCTACAGAGAGACTGCTACAGAGAGACTGCTACAGAGAGACAGAGAGACTGCTACAGAGAAAAACAGAGACTGCTACAGAGAGACAGAGAGACCTGCTACAGAGAGACAAAGAGACTGCTACAGAGAGACAAAGAGACTGCTACAGAGAGACAAAGAGACTGCTACAGAGAGACAAAGAGACAAAGAGACAGAGACTGCTACAGAGAGACAGAGACTGCTACAGAGAGAGACAGAGAGACAAAGACTGCTACAGAGAGACAAAGACTGCTACAGAGAGACAGAGACTGCTACAGAGAGACAGCTACAGAGACTGCTACAGAGAGACAGCTACAGAGACTGCTACAGAGAGACTGATACAGAGAGACAGAGAGACTGAGGAACAGAGACTGCTACAGAGAGACAGAGAGACTGCTACAGAGAGACAGCTACAGAGAGACTGAGATACAGAGGGACAGAGAGACTGCTAGAGAGACAGAGAGACAGCTACAGAGAGACAGAGAGACTGCTACAGAGAGACAGAGAGACTGCTACAGAGAGACAGCTACAGAGAGAGACCCAGCTGGTTATCACCTCACCTCATCACTGATAACCCATCTACACCCACAGAGTGTGACGTAGCCTGGTTGAAACAGCTGTTAACTCTTGTGAATACAGTTAATACACACGTAGGAGAGCAGCACGCAACATAGAAAGAAGACAACAATTTCACCTATGCCGCTGCCTAACCAGGTACTTACCTCAAACAGTGCAGTTATGCAAACATTTCTATTACATTTGAGTCATTTAGGGGTGGCAGGTAGCCTAGTGGTTAGAGTGTTGGACAAGTAACCGAATGGTTGCTAGATCAAATCCCCGAGCTGACATGGTAAAAATCTGTCGTTCTGCCCTGAACAAGGCAGTTAACCCACTGTTCCCCGGTAGGCTGTCATTGTAAATAAGAATTTTTCTTAACTGACTTAACTAGTTAAATAAATGTAAAAAACAAACATTTTTTTTGCAGATGTTCTTATCCAACTTACAGGAGCAATTCTGGTTAAGTGCCATGCTCAAGGGCACAGTGACAGATTTTCCCCCAAGTTAACTCGGGGATTCAAACTAGTGACCTTTTGGTTACTGGCCTAATGCTCTGATGTGATATATTTGAATTATCTGTTGCACTAAGCATCTAACAAGGTCCTTCTATCACATGTTAATTACGTTGCATTCAATAGAGAACTACAAATCGCTATTTCATCCATTCATGTGTTGTGCAAATAAGAGTAGCCCTATAAAAGTAAAGCTGATATGAAAACAACAGACAAAGAACAATCAAAGATCGTAGAAACAAAGGAAGAAATGAATCAGTGCCACCCAGAGGGAAGACACACCTGTGTCCATGATGGCTTTCCAGTTAATGGTTGTCACTAAGCAACATCAAACGCTCTGGGGCAATCAAGGCCTTCTGATGTGGAAAACATGATTAAATATGGAAATAAACACACACACACACACACAAAATAATAGAGCAAAGATAACAATAGGAACTCTGTGGAAAGTTTTTAGACTGGAAAAGCCTCTCCTATCCTGTTCCTCTCTGATACAGCCTAGACCTATCCCTGGTCTGACGGGAGCAGGTAGACTGGGAGGGAGGCAGAGGCAATACTTCCTACTACAGATGTCGGATCTTAATTGTCCTGCAATGCAGGAAATTAAAAACTTAAAAAGGCTTCTGAAGTTCGTAATTTCCACTTTGAAATTTCAGACTTGATTTTCCCTTACATTTTTCGTACCAACCCCCCCCAAAAATGTCCATTAATTATAATCCACCTAATAATTGACATTTCCTGTTGCTGCAGGATTATTTTCCTGCTGTAGCAAACTCTCAAACTAAAATCCTACACTATTTGACCAAAAGTATGTGGACACCTTCTTGTCGATCATCTCATTCCAAAATCATGGGCATTAATATGGACTTGGTCTCCGTTTTGCTGCTAAAAAAGCCCACTCTTCTGGCTTTCCACTAGATGTTGGAACATTGCTGCGGGGACTTCCATTCAGCCACTAGATCATTAGGGAGGTCGGTCACTGATGTTGGGCATTTAGGTCTGGCTGGCAGTCAGCGTTCCAATTCACCCCAAAGGTGTTCGATGGGGTTGAGGTCAGGGCTCTGTGCAGGCCAATCAAGTTCCTCCACACCGATCTTGATAAATCATTTTTGTATGGACTTCAATTCAAATTTGATTGGTCACATACCCATGGTTAGCAGATGTTAATGCGAGTGTAGCGAAATGCTTGTGTTTCTAGTTCCAACCATGCAGTAATTATCTAACAAGTAATCTAACAATTTCACAACAACTACCTTATACACACACAAGTGTAAAGGAATGAATAAGAATATGTACATATAAATATATGGATGAGCGATGGCCGAACGGCATAGGCAAGATGCAGTAGATGGTATAGAATACAGTATATACATATGAGATGAGTAATGTAGGGTATGTAAACATATTATAAAGTGGCATTGTTTAAAGTGACTAGTGATACATCCGATTTTTAATTATTAAAGTGGCTAGAGATTTGAGTCAGTATGTTGGCAGCAGCCACTCAATGTTAGTGATGGCTGTTGAACAGTCTGATGGCCTAGAAGCTGTTTTACAATCTCTCTGTCCCAGCTTTGATGCACCTGTACTGACCTCACCTTCTGGATGATATAGGGGTGAACAGGCAGTGGCTCGGGTGGTTGTTGTCCTTGATGATCTTTTTGGCCTTCCTGTGACATCGGGTGCTGTAGGTGTCTTGGAAGGCAGGTAGTTTGCCCCCGGTGATGCGTTGTGCAGACCTCACTACCCTCAGGAGAACCTTACGGTTGTGGGCGGAGCAGTTGCCGTACCAGGCGGTGATACAGCCCGACAGGATGCTCTCGATTGTGCATCTGCAAAAGTTTGTGAGTGCTTTTGGTGACAAGACGAATTTCTCCAGCCTCCTGAGGTTGAAAAGGCGCTGTTGCGCCTTCTTCACCACGCTGTCTGTGTGGGTGGACCATTTCAGTTTGTCCGTGATGTGTACGCCGAGGAACTTAAAACTTTCCACCTTCTCCACTACTGTCCCGTCGATGTGGATAGGGGGGTGCTCCCTCTGCCGTTTCCTGAAGTCCACGATCATCTCCTTTGTTTTGTTGATGTTGAGTGAGAGGTTGTTTTCCTGACACCTCCGAGGGCCCTCACCTCCTCCCTGTAGGCCGTCTCGTCATTGTTGGTAATCAAGCCTACCACTGTAGTGTCGTCTGCCAACTTGATGATTGAGTTGGAGGCGTGCATGGCCACGCAGTCATGGGTAAACAGGAAGTACAGGAGAGGGCTGAGAACGCACCCTTGTGGGGCCCAAGTGTTGAGGATCAGCTGGGTGGAGATGTTGTTTCCTACCCTCACCACCTGGGGGCGGCCCGTCAGAAAGTCCAGGACCCAGTTGCACAGGGCGGGGTCGAGACCCAGGGTCTCGAGCTTAATGATGAGTTTGGAGGGTACTATGGTGTTAAATGCTGAGCTGTAGTCGATGAACAGCTTTCTTACATAGGTATTCCTTTTGTCCAGATGGGTTAGGGCAGTGTGCAGTGTGATTGCGTCGTCTGTGGACCTATTGGGGCGGTAAGCAAATTGGAGTGGGTCTAAGGTAATAGGAAGGGTGGAAAGCACTTCTCAAAGCACTTCATGATGACGGAAGTGAGGTGCTACGGGGCGATAGTTGTTTAGCTCAGTTACCTTAGGTTTCTTGGAAACAGGAACAATGGTGGCCCTCTTGAAGCATGTGGGAACAGCAGACTGGGATAGGGATTGATTGAATATGTCCGTAAACACACCAGCCAGCTGGTTTGCGCATGCTCTGAGGATGCGGCTAGAGATGCCGTCTGGGCCGGCAGCCTTGCGAGGGTTAACACGTTTAAACGTTTTACTCACGTTGGCTACGGTGAAGGAGGTTTTGGTAGTGGGCCGTGTCGGTGGCACTGTATTGTCCTCGAAGCGAGCAAAGGAGTTGTCCACGGTTTCTGGTAGGGGAAGGTTTTAATAGTCGCCGTGGGTACAACATCACCATTGCAGTTGCTAATAAACTTGCTCACCGAATCAGCGTATACATCAATGTTGTTGTCCAACGCTATCCGGAACATATCCCAGTCCACGTGATCGAAGCAATCTTGAAGCGTGGATTCGGATTGGTCAGACCAGCGTTGAACAGACTTGAGCACGGGCATTTCCTGTTTTAGTTCCTGTCTATAGGCTGGGAGCAACAAAATGGAGTCGTGGTCAGATTTGTCGAAAGGAGGGCGAGGGAATGCTTGTATGCGTCGTGGAAGTTAGAGTAACAATGATCCAGAATTTTGCCATCCCGGGTCGTGTATTCGATATGCTGATAAAATTTAGGGAGCCTTGTTTTCAGATTAGCCTTCCAATGAAGTTCTTTCAGGGCCGTCGAGGTGTCTGCTTGGGGGGGGATATACACGACTGTGATTATAATTAAAGCTAATGCTCTTGGTAGATAATGCCGCCTGCATTTGATTGTAAGGAACTCTAGGTCAGGTGAACAAAAGGACTTGAGTTCCTGTATGTTGTTATGATCACACCACGACTCCTTAATCATAAGACATACAACCCCGCCCTCCTTAAGAGAGAGATGTTTGTTTCTGTCGGCGCGGTGCGTGAAGAAACCAGGTGGCTGTACCGACTCTGATAACGTGTTTCCGTGAAACAGAGACTGTTACAATCTCTGATGTCTCTCTGGAAGGCAACCCTTGCTTGGATTTCGTCTACCTTGTTGTCAAGAGACTGGACATCGGCCAGTAGTATACTCGGGATCGGTGGGCGATGTGCCGGTCTATGGAGCCTGACCAGAAGCCTGAAACATTCTGCGGCGCCGTTGTTTTGGGTCGCCTGCTGGGATCTGATCCATTGTCCTGGGTGGTGGACCAAACAGAGGATCCGCTCCTAGGATAACTCCGTAGCGTTAAGATTTCCCGTCACTGGAACTGAGGGGCCTAGACCGAAAAAGAAAAACAGCCCCTGACCATTATGAGCCATTGTTGACTGAGCCATTGTTGCTCCTACACGTTTCCACTTCACAATAACAGCACTCACAGCTGACCAGGGTAGCTCTAGCAGGGCAAACATTTGACAAACTGACTTGTTGGAAAGATGGCATTCTATGGTGGTGCCACACAATGTTTCCTCAAATCTTTTGCATCACTGAGCAAATTTCAGGTCTGCTAAACGCAAACTTGAGCGTTGTAAAAATTCTGTACAACTTCCGGTGTGCGTTTACTGTGAACACTGAGGCTGTACCTGCTTTTAGTTCGTTTTAGCAGTTGGCTACTGTGGCTATTTGATCATAATGTAGGCCTACCAGATTGGCCTACCATCAAAAACATTTAAACATGGAAATAGCTGTTCTATTGTCCAGCCTACAGTAGCAGCCAATGCGTGGTGTTCAATTGAGGCCTACATTCCATGAGACTTTTGTCACAAAAAAAATATGCAGGGCTTGACATTAACCTGTTCATCCACTTGTCCTTCAGACAAGGAGGTGACTGGAAATGTTGTTGTGTTGTTTGATGCAACAAACCACTTTACAAAATAAAATGCAAAAATACAAAATAAATCATTATTCCCATACCATTATTACAGAGAATCAGAACAATTATGCTACCCTCTGCCTATTGGCTACTTAGCTTATTCAAGCCTGTCTCAAAATACAACACTGCCACTTTAAAGACAAAAAAAGCTCTTTACCTGACTCACTTTTCAAAGATATCTAGAAATACACACGTTTTGTGCCCTTGTAAGAAGCAATCACTCCCCTATTGCTGACTACAAATTGTCTATAACTGGGCTAATAACTCACTAGCAAAGGATATGAACAAATGTGCACGTCGCTACATGTAGCTCTAGCTTTGATCTCAAAACAAGCGCATCTCCTCATGACCGCTCATGCTGTAAACACAGTCCAGTTCAAAGTGAATGACACAGATCCATATATGCATATACAGTAGGCCTACTTCAGCTCTGATTGGTTATGGCACACCGGTCTGTGTAGAGTACGGGTCTGAGTCGTGCCCGTCAATGCAATAGAATCCTAATCCGATGCGTTCTGCCTTTAACAAAATCTCTTGTATAGTTAGTTTTGCATACTAAGTCTGGCATTTTTTGCTTTGTTTCAGTATTTTACATTGAAATTGACTAATATTATGTTGATTTGATCACAATTCCCACAGTAAAGGGAAATGTTGATTGTGTTGACTAACGGGGAAAACTCTAGATCTCTAAATTGAGTGAAATTCAATCTCGTGCTTCTCTGCGCGAGCTCATATTTCTTCTGCATGGCAGTCCAGCACGTGTGCAGTTTAGAGGGAACATTGGTGCCACGTTTAAAGTCACTGAGCTCTTCAGCAAGGCTATTCTACTGCCAATGTTTGTCTATGGAGATTGCATGTGTAATGATCGTGTCCTCCTCGGATGAGGAATAGGAAGGATCAGACCAAAATGCAGCGTCGTAAGTGTTCATGTTAACTTTAATAAATAAACTGAACACTGCAATAACCAAAAAACAACAAAGAGAGAGAGCGAATGAAACGAAACAGTTCTGTAACGTGAAGACACACAAACAGAAAACAACTACCCACAACCCATAGTGGGAAAACAGGCTGCCTAAGTATGGCTCTCAATCAGAGACAACGATTGACAGCTGCCTCTGATTGGGAACCATACCAGGCCAAACACACAGAACAAAACATAGAATTCCCACCCCAACTCACGCCCTGACCAAACTAAAATAGAGACATAAAAAAAGGAACTAAGGTCAGGACGTGACAGCATGACTGTGCGCTCAATTTTATACACCTGTCAGCAACGGGTGTGGCTGAAACAGCCGAAACCACTCATTTGAAGGGGTGTCCACATACTTAAAAAAAAATAATATATAGTGTATATCTGTGTGTACATCACATTCTTACAGGATTTATTAAGCCCTATGATATAACACCACCATGGCTTATGATGTGTTCATATGCTATCCGGGGGGGGGGGGGTATGGTATGATACACAAGTGGACAGAGACATGTGGACAGAGGGGGAAGAGAGGGAGAAAGGGAGGGCAGAGATGGAGTGTGAGAGAGGAAGCTAGACAGAGAAGTAGGGAAAACCTTAATCTAACAATCAAGCCTCATATGCTTATCTATCCTTCTCATGTCTAGCATCTGTAGTGACCGCCTGTATAAATTTGCACCTTTGTGGGAGTCACAGTAAAAACTCTTTACATCCTTGATGGAATCTAACACCTTGGACACACACACACCCCATGGTTATGTATATCACGCACACACCGGTACAGTCGCACATGCACACACTGTCACACCTCAGCATGGTCTCTCGCTCATCCACACGCTCACACACACACTCCGGAAACAGAATGTCCCTGCTCTCTCAAGGAGAGGTGACCTTGACTAATCTCATATACACCCAGGAATTCCATGTACAGGACACTGTTAAAGGAAGAAAGATATGAGAGTGTGTCTTTCCTGTGTCACTCACTAGTATGTATGTTGCTGTACGTCAAGTGAGAGTCTGAGAAGTGTGTTAAAAGTGTGTACTGCTGAGCATACAAACATGCGTATATTAATGTGTTTGAACAAGAAACAGTGAAAATCTCTGGGATTCTGACTCACAACTTACATTACCCCCTATGGCTGGGATAGAGACACAGAATGAGTCACACCAGTTAAGGGACAGTAACACTGTCCCTGGGCGCACACGCGCACACACACACACACTTTCTCAATCCCTGTCTAAATACTCAATCATTTGTTTTAAGAATGTGAGTCTGGTATTTATGTACCTGTATGAATTGACTTTATTAAATGTAGTTTTACAGGGACAGTGCACATTAAATCAACATTACTGTAAATGTGCCCATTTTAAAACAGTCAGAATTGAGCATGGCTGGTTTCTGAATATTTGAGCAGTGGTGGCTGCGACAAATGCTGTGGAATAGGTTATTTACATATTCGGCCCAACGGTTGATCTGTTTTTCTGCATAGCCATGGCATCTCTAAAGCAGTTTGTATACAGTGCCTTCAGAAAGGATTCACAGCCTTGACTTTTTCAGCATTTGTTGTGTTACAGCCTGAATTTATACCCCATAAAAATGGAATGATGTATAATTTTTTTTATTTTTATGAAAAGCTGAAATGTCAATAAGTCGTCAACCCTTTTGTTATGGCAAGCCTAAATAAGTTCAGGAATAAACATTTAGCTTAACAAGTCACATAATAACTTACATGGATTCACTCTGTGTGCAATAATTGTGTTTAACATGATTTTTTAATGACTACCTCATCTCTGTACTCCACACATACAATTGTCTGTAATGTTCCTCAGTCGAGCAGGGAATTTCAAACACAGATTCAACCACATAGATCTGAGAGGTTTTCCAATGCCTCGCAAAGAAGGGCACTTCTATTGGTAGATGGGTAAAATAAAATAAAAAGTAGACATTGAATATTATTTTGCGTAAAGTGAAAAAGGTTATTAATTACACTTTGGATGGTGTATCAATACACCCAATACTACAAAGATACAGGCGTCCGTCTTAACTCAGTTGCCGGAGAGGAAGGAAACCGCTCAGGACGGTTCAACAACATTGTAGTTACTCCATAATGCTAACCTAGTTGAAGGAAGCCTGTACAGAGTAAACATATTTCAAAACATGCATCCTGTTTGAGTACCACTGTTAATATTTTCACGCATGGTGGTGGCTGCATCATATTATGGGTATGCTTGTAATTGTTAAGGACTGGGGAGTTTTTCCAGGATAAATAATAAACGTAATGGAGGAAAGCATAGACAAAATCCTAAAGGAAAACCTGGTTCAGTCTGCTTTCCACCAGACACTGGGAGATGAATTCACCTTTCAGCAGGACAATAACATAAAACACAAGACCAAATCTACACTGCAGTTGCTTAACAAGACAACATTGAATGTTCCTGAGTGGCCGAGTTACAGTTTAGACTTAAATCTACTTGGAAATCTATGGCAAAGACCTGAAAATGTTTGTCTAGCAATGATCAAAAACCAATTTGACAGAGCTTGAAGAATGTTGCAATAAATGTAAATGTAGCACAATCCAGGTGTGCAAAGCTCTTAGAGACTCACAGCTGTAATCACTGTCAAAGGTGAATACTTATGTAAATTGGATATTTCTGGATTTCACTTTCAATACATTTGCTAACATTTCTAAAAACATATTTTCACTTATGTGGTATTGTGTGTAGATGGGTCAGAAAAAAATAATATTTAATCCATGTTGAATGCAGTCTAACACAACAAAATGTGAAATAAGTCAAGGGGTATGAATACTTTGACAGCAATGTATCTTGTAACAGTAGCTCTACAACAGTCTGTACAGTATCCAAGGCCCTAGATGTCCTCCCATTCCCCATGAACAACACAGTGGAATAATTATCCACCGAGTTAGTTAAATAATAGATATATGAGTCGGTTTGCAGCAGCTTATGACTCACACTCTCTTATCAGGCCACCCGCTCAGTTAGAAGCTAGGGAAATGGCCCCATGCACTCACAACCTCAGCCCAGAACTCATAACGCGACAAATACTAACATTATCACACTGACAAAATTGATAAATGTGTGAGAGGATAGTATACTCCTAACCAAATTATCAAAACAACTTTAAGAAGGACCCCCATCTCCTCTACAATCCTACAGGCAAGGTTCAGCACCGACAATATGACTGCACAGGACACAACAGCTCCAATGCAGAACTTATAACTGGTTCCAGGTATGCCCAATGAAAAACATACTTTTTTTTCTCCATAAATTGTGCTCCAAAAAGGTTAACAAATACTCTAAATGATGATTTCTTGACTAAATATTAAAATTAACATTATTTAAGAACATTTCGTTTTTGGTTTACATGATAACCACCAAAAGGCAACGATCTCCTCTATAGAAATACAAACACGTGTTCAGTTTACCTTCCTAGGTACAACTTAAACATGTGTCTAAGGCAGTGGATAAGAATGCAGAAGTGTTTGTGTTGAAGCGCCACAAGCATACTAATAAACAAGGAGGGCTAAATGAATGAAACTTAGTCTCAAAGTAAATCTGAAACTGCAACGTCGACAACTTCACAAACTATGCAGCTGAAATGTAGTAAGATGCATTTTGTAATATCACCACTAGATATCAGCGTCTGTATTTAACTGTGATATTTTTGCACCATGGATGAGTCAGTATTTACTTTGGCGCCTGTCCAGTGTTTGCACAAAAGTAGCACAGATTGCTAGCTCGCTAGCTAGCCTAACTATCTCGCTGGCTAGCTAGTCAGATAACGTTAACTGAGTAAGCATAGGATCAGGACAGGGTTGCTTGCTTGCTGAAGTGTACTTTTGATTATTTACTTGTTCAAATATGCTGTCGCCGGCTGTGTCAAGCTACTCACCGTCAAACCACTCTCTCACGCCGTGACTACGGCTGAATGATGTTCAATGAGCAGCTCGTAGATCGCCCTACTCAGGCAATCGTTGAAGGATCTATGAGGATCTATGAGGCTTCTTTCACAGGATGGGGTCCACAGGCGAAGGCTGTGCCATCTAGAGGAAGTCAAAGGTAACAAATAGATATTGTACTAGGTCTAGGGGCCTGAAAGGGTCACAGAGGCATCTATAATTACCTCACTAATGGCAATATCATCAGTACCATTATCATAGTCATTAACCATTCATAACCAGGCCAAAGTCCTAATTTCGGCACCACAACTGCGACCACAGTGCTTTAGCTGTGAAATAAAATATTTCAGTGAGAGGCTAATACCAGCCGATAATATCGGTCAACCGATTTATCGGTCGGCCTCTAGACAGGACAACATTTCATTACCAAGAATCTCAAAATCCTGCCTAGTCACTGCACTGCAGAGCAGCTTACAGCAGCAGAGCTCTGTCCATTTAATCAATCAGTCCAACTATCCACATAATCCTGCGAAAGAGGCCAAACAGTGTAGCGAGAGAAGGAGAGGGAAGGAGGGATCCAGAAGCAGAGCACTGCATCTGACACAACACTGAGCAGTGAGGATCTGTGAGGCTTCTTTCACAGGATGGGTCCACAGGCGAAGGCTGTGCCATCTAGAGGAGGACAAAGGTAACAAATAGATATTGTACTAGGCCTAGGGGCCTGAAAGGGTCACAGAGGCATCTATAATTACCTCACTAATGATAATATCAGCAGTACCATTATCATAGCCATTAACCATTCATAACCAGGCCAAAGGCCTAGTTTCGGGACAACCACAACTGCGACAACATCACCGTCATCAAAATCATTATCGTCATTATGGCCTTTCATGTCAGAAAACTGCAGCATCATCTGCACCGTCCCAGGCAGTGGAGGTGTCCTTAACAGAGGGCCTTTACCCGGGAGTGTGAGGGGAGGAGAGGTTGCTGGACTGACATCTGGATATCACAGGTCAGGAGCCAGCACCCATCCCACTCCCCTCCTGAGATGCAGCAAGAGCACCTCCACTTTAGCTACCCGACGAGCTAAAGACCTTCTTCGCCGTCTTTGTGGAAAACAGAGCCGCCGACATGGGCGCCCGAGGCTCATGAGGACTGTGCACTCTCGTTCTCCATAGCCAACCTAAGATAGAGTATTAACCCCACGCAAGGCTGCCAGCCCAGATGGCATCCCAAGCTGTGTCCTCAGAGCATGTGCAGACCAGCTGGCTGGAGTGTTTAGGGACATATTCAATCTCTCCATATCCCAGTCTATTGTCCCCACTTGCTTCAAGATGTCCACCACTCTTCCTGGACCCAACACAGCGAAGGGAACTGAACTAAATGACTATTGCTCCATAGCACCTACTTCTGTCATCATGAAACACTTTAAGAGGCTAGTTAAAGACCATATCACCTCTACCTTACCTGACAGCCTATTCACATATCGCCCCAACAGATTCTGGGACGACGCAATCGCAATTGCACTGCACACTGCCCTATCCCACCTATGTAAGAATGCTGCAGCTCAGCCTTCAACACCATAGTGCCCTTCAAGTTCATCACTAAGCTCAGGGCCCTGGGTCTGAACCCCTCACCTGTGCAACGAGATCCTGGACTTCCTAACGTGCTGACCTCAAGTGGTGAATGTAGGCAACAACACCTCCGCCACACTGATCCTCAACAAGGGTGCGTGCTCAGCCCTGTCCAGTACTCCCTGTTCACCCATGACTGCGGAACCACCCACGTCTCCAAATTCCAACTCAATCATCCAGGTTGCTGACGTCACAACAGAGATAGGCCTGATTACCAACTACGAGACAGCCTACAAGTTTGAAGTTGTTAATTTCACGTCGACAAGTAAAGTGAAATTCCCTTTTTGCAAGCTGAAAAACCCAACAATGCAGTAATCAATATCAATGTAGTACTAAAATAAAACATTAGCTAGAACAAAAACACACAAGAAATACAAATAAGAAGAACATGAGAAGTAATTAAGCTATATACAGAATCAGTTCCAATATCATATTTACAATGTGCAGGGATACTGGAGTGATGGAGGTAGATATGTATAGGGGTAAGGTGATTAGGTACCAGGGTATATGATACATAGAGTAGCAGTAGTGTATATGATGATTGTATGAGAGTGTGCGTGTGTGTAGAGTCAGTATAAATGTGTGTGCATGTTAAGTGTGTATGAACAAATAAAGTGAGTGTGTGTGTGTGTGTGTGTGTGTGTGTGTGTTGGAGTGTCAGTGTGGGTAAGTGTGTGGAGTCCTGTGAGTGTGTGTGTGAGTGTGTGTGTGTGTTGGAGTGTCAGTGTGTGGAGTCCTGTGAGTGTGTGTGTGAGTGTGTGTGTGTGTTGGAGTGTCAGTGTGTGGAGTCCTGTGAGTGTGTGTTTTATATTTTTTATTTTTTTATTTCACCTTTATTTAACCAGGTAGGCTAGTTGAGAACAAGTTCTCATTTGCAACTGCGACCTGGCCAAGATAAAGCATAGCAGTGTGAGCATACAACAAAGAGTTACACATGGAGTAAACAATTAACAAGTCAATAACACAGTAGAAAACAAAGGGGGGGTCTATATACAATGTGTGCAAAAGGCATGAGGAGGTAGGCAAATAATTACATTTTGCAGATTAACACTGGAGTGATAAATGATCAGATGGTCATGTACAGGTAGAGATATTGGTGTGCAGAAGAGCAGAAAAGTAAATAAATAAAAACAGTATGGGGATGAGGTAGGTGAAAAGGGTGGGCTATTTACCAATAGACTATGTACAGCTGCAGCGATCGGTTAGCTGCTCAGATAGCTGATGTTTGAAGTTGGTGAGGGAGATAAAAGTCTCCAACTTCAGCGATTTTTGCAATTCGTTCCAGTCACAGGCAGCAGAGTACTGGAACGAAAGGCGGCCAAATGAGGTGTTGGCTTTAGGGATGATCAGTGAGATACACCTGCTGGAGCGCGTGCTACGGATGGGTGTTGCCATCGTGACCAGTGAGCTGAGATAAGGCGGAGCTTTACCTAGCATAGACTTGTAGATGACCTGGAGCCAGTGGGTCTGGCGACGAATATGTAGCGAGGGCCAGCCGACTAGAGCATACAAGTCGCAGTGGCGGGTGGTATAAGGTGCTTTAGTGACAAAACGGATGGCACTGTGATAGACTGCATCCAGTTTGCTGAGTAGAGTGTTGGAAGCCATTTTGTAGATGACATCGCCGAAGTCGAGGATCGGTAGGATAGTCAGTTTTACTAGGGTAAGCTTGGCGGCGTGAGTGAAGGAGGCTTTGTTGCGGAATAGAAAGCCGACTCTTGATTTGATTTTCGATTGGAGATGTTTGATATGAGTCTGGAAGGAGAGTTTGCAGTCTAGCCAGACACCTAGGTACTTATAGACGTCCACATATTCTAGGTCGGAACCATCCAGGGTGGTGATGCTAGTCGGGCATGCAGATGCAGGCAGCGACCGGTTGAAAAGCATGCATTTGGTTTTACTAGCGTTTAAGAGCAGTTGGAGGCCACGGAAGGAGTGTTGTATGGCATTGAAGCTTGTTTGGAGGTTAGATAGCACAGTGTCCAAAGACGGGCCGAAAGTATATAGAATGGTGTCGTCTGCGTAGAGGTGGATCAGGGAATCGCCCGCAGCAAGAGCAACATCATTGATATACATAGAGAAAAGAGTCGGCCCGAGAATTGAACCCTGTGGCACCCCCATAGAGACTGCCAGAGGACCGGACAGCATGCCCTCCGATTTGACACACTGAACTCTGTCTGCAAAGTAATTGGTGAACCAGGCAAGGCAGTCATCCGAAAAACCGAGGCTACTGAGTCTGCCGATAAGAATATGGTGATTGACAGAGTCGAAAGCCTTGGCAAGGTCGATGAAGACGGCTGCACAGTACTGTATTTTATCGATGGCGGTTATGATATCGTTTAGTACCTTGAGTGTGGCTGAGGTGCACCCATGACCGGCTCGGAAACCAGATTGCACAGCGGACAAGGTACGGTGGGATTCGAGATGGTCAGTGACCTGTTTGTTGACTTGGCTTTCGAAGACCTTAGATAGGCAGGGCAGGATGGATATAGGTCTGTAACAGTTTGGGTCCAGGGTGTCTCCCCCTTTGAAGAGGGGGATGACTGCGGCAGCTTTCCAATCCTTGGGGATCTCAGACGAGATGAAAGAGAGGTTGAAGAGGCTGGTAATGGGGGTTGCGACAATGGTGGCAGATAGTTTCAGAAATAGAGGGTCCAGATTGTCAAGCCCAGCTGATTTGTACGGGTCCAGGTTTTGCAGCTCTTTCAGAACATCTGCTATCTGGATTTGGGTAAAGGAGAACCTGGAGAGGCTTGGGCGAGGAGCTGCGGGGGGGGCGGAGCTGTTGGCCGAGGTTGAAGTAGCCAGGCGGAAGGCATGGCCAGCCGTTGAGAAATGCTTATTGAAGTTTCTGATAATCATGGATTTATCAGTGGTGACCGTGTTACCTAGCCTCAGTGCAGTGGGCAGCTGGGAGGAGGTGCTCTTGTTCTCCATGGACTTCACAGTGTCCCAGAACCTTTTGGAGTTGGAGCTACAGGATGCAAACTTCTGCCTGAAGAAGCTGGCCTTAGCTTTCCTGACTGTGTGTGTGTTGGAGTGTCAGTGTGTGGAGTCCTGTGAGTGTGTGTGTGTTGGAGTGTCAGTGTGTGGAGTCCTGTGAGTGTGCATTGAGAGCCATGGAGGACTGGTGCCAGGAAAATAGCCTCTCCCTTAACATCAACCAAAAGAAGAAGCTGATCGTGGACTACAGGAGACAGCAGAGGGAGCATGCCCCCATCCACGTTGACGGGGCTGCGGTGGAGAGGGTCAAAAGCTTCAAGCTCTTTGGCGTGCACATCATTGACAACCTGAAATAGTCCCACAGCGCCTCTTAGACCGCCGGAGGCTCAAGAAATTTGTCTCGGCTCCTAAGAACCTCACAAACGTCTACAGATGCAATATCGAGCGCATCCTGTTGGTACGGCAATTGCACCGTCCGCAACCGCAGGGCTCTCCAGAGGGTGGTGTGGTCAGTCTAACACATCAACAGGGGCACACTGCCCGCACTCCAGGACTTCTACAGCACCCGGTGTCACAGGAAGGCCAAGAAGATCATCAAGGACCTCATCCACCCAAGCCACGGTCTGTTCACCCCGCTACCTTCTTGAAGGCGGAGACAGTACAGGTGCATCAAAGCTGAGAAACAGCTTCTATCTCCAGGCCATCAGACTGGTAAACAGTCAACACTAACCGGCCTCTGCCCAGTACCCTGCTCTGAACCTTAGTCACTGTTACTAGCCAGCTACCACTCGGTACTCTACCCTGCAACTTAGAGACTGCTTCCCTAAGTACATAGAGTCATTGAACACTGGTCATTGAACACTGGTCAAGTGTTTGCATACTGTTTCACCCATTTTATATGTAGACAGTGCATTTGGAATATACAGACTCCCTCACCTTTTGTTACGTTACAGCCTTATTCTAAAATGTAATATTTTTTATCCCCTCATCAGATACCCCAGGTTTTTAGGAATGTCAACAACAAAAAACGTATTTACATAACTATTCAGACCCTTCAAATTGAGACTCGAAATGGAGCCCAGGTGTATCCTGTTTCCATTGATTATCCTTGAGGTGTTTCTGCAACTGTGTGGAGAGATGTTTCTCCTTCCCACAGGACAACGACCCTAAGCACACAGCCAAAGACAATGCAAAAGTGGCTTCGGGACAAGTCTCAGAATGTCCTTGAGTGGCCCAGCCAGAGCCCGGACTTGAACCCGATTGAACATCTTTGGAGAAACCTGAAAATGTGCAGCGACGCTCCCCATCCAACCTGACAGAGCTTGAGAGGATCTGCAGAGAAGAATGGGAGAAACTCCCCAAATACAGGTGTGCCAAGCTTGTAACGTCATACCCAATAAGAATCGAGGCTGTAATCGCTGCCAAAGGTGCTTCAACAAAGTACTGAGTAACGGGTCTGAATACTTATGTAAATGTGATATTTCAGTTTTGGATAACATTTCTAAAAACCTGTTATTGCTATGTCATTATGGGGTATTGTGTGTACATTGATGAGGGGAAAAACGTACCAAAATGTGTAAAACTTCAAGGGGTCTGAATACTTTTCGAATGCACTGTCTTCCAGTAATGGCTCATCCAATATAACTTATTTTTTAAAACATTTTCTGGATTATTACTGCACTGTTGGAGCTGTAAACACAAGCATTTGGCTGCAACTGCAATAACATATGCAAATCGGTGTACTCAACCAATAAACATTCATTTTGATTTGACAAAGATCATAATAACAAATGCAGCCACATGCAATATTTAACTGTGTTGCCATCTTTGTAAAGATATTCAGGAATTAGCATGTCCTTAGTTTACATTGTTCTATTTCCAAATGTATAAATATCCTTCAAATATACCTCCCCCTTGAATTATGGTTTTAGTAAGCAGGCTATGTAACAATGTATACCTACACTGTAATTACATTATATGCCTATTTAACATCCATATGTGTTTATTTCATTTCTTTACGTAGGTTGTGTTTTGAAATCACCCAAAAGACTTTAGTTTGGAGAAGGAAATTCCAACAATTGGACAGAGGAGAAGATCCTAAGCAGATGAGTCACAGCCAACATTTGTATTGCAAACCATGATTTGCTCTAATCTATAGGATCCAGGCTTAGTCCTTCAATTTGAATGCTCTCAAGAAAGGTCATGAAAACCAGTAACAGCAGCATTCTGCCCCTAACTGACCAGAGATACTTTTCCATGAGGAGTCTAGCTGTGATCTTATCAGGACCTCTAGAAACCCTGCTGATCCAAAAAGACAGGTTCACAGGAAAATGAACAAATCTGGAATACTGTGAAAAAGTGTAAAAGATCCAATGTTGAAACAAACCAAATAAGTGACAATAGTAGCGATCAGCGGTTCAGCACCATGGACAGCTATAGGATCGGAATTCCGGAGTTCAGCACATGGACTGTGGACAGCGACTGACTCACAGGAGTAATGACAAAGTAGGCTTATCCAGGAGGGAAGAAGTCTGGTAGGGGAAGGCTCCCCTAACTAGAAACTCTGTTTGCTAGCCCATTTCAGCCATATTAACTTTTATCAAACTTTAGAATTGTAAATATTAGAGAAAAATAGGCTTCTTCATTATTTATTTGGTGGTTAGAGTAGTACAGTATATGACAGAGGGTCACCGGCGCAGATGACATCATTTTGCCCTTCAGCATGTTTGCATTATAGTTGGATATCATTGCATGCAAATCCCCACTAAAAACAAAGACCAAAGAATCCATCATATAATGATTATGAAGTCAACCATCTGTCAGTAATTTGGACTGCTAGAATTTAGCATGAAATGTCATCCCCTTTCCTGGAGTCGAATCAAATCACATTTTATTTGTCACATGCAGGTGTAGACCTTATCGTGAAATGCTTACTTACAAGCCCAACAATGTAGTTCAAGAAATAGAGTTAAGAAAATATTTACTAAATAAACTAAAGTAAAAAGTAAAAAAAAAAATAACAGGGGTAAAGTGTCTATGCATAGATAAAAACAGTGAGTAGCAGCAGTGTAATAACAAAGGGGGTGGGGAGGGGTCAATGTAAATAGTCCAGGTGGCCATTTGATTAATTGTTCAACAGTCTTATGGCTTGGGGGTAGAAGCTGTTAAAGAGCCTTTTGGACCTAGACATGGCGCTCCGGTACCGCTTGCCAGGCATTAGCCGAGAGAATAGTCTATTACTTGTTTGGTCTTCCTCCGACACCGCCTAGTAAATAGGCCCTGGATGGTAGGAAGCTTGACCCCAGTGATGTACGGGGCCGTACGCACTACCCTCTGTAGCGCCTTACGGTCAGATGCCGAGCAGTTTCCATACCAGGTGGTGATGCAACTGGTCAGGATGCTCTCGATGGTGCACCTGTAGAACTTTTTGAGGATCAGGGGACCCATGCGAAATCTTTTCAGTCTCAGGAGGGGGGAAAAGTGTTGTTGTGCCCTCTTCACAACTGTCTTGGTGAGTCACTGCAGTATTTGTGCTAAATGCTGTTATTATAGTCAGCAGTTTCCAGGCGAATGCTAGGAGCACATTGTGAAAATAAGACCTGTGGAAAAGAAAACTGCATGTGGACTAGCAAAGGGGCTTATGGGTCTAGAAGGAGCAGGGTTGTAGTGCTGCCGGATGGTTGTGCAGCGGCGCTCCCTCACTTTTTAAATTTGAGTATACGCAGAGCTGGTAAAACTATTTCCGGAAAATTAATTCTGATGAATTCTAAATAAATTATATTTAGTTACCACAAAAATTCCATTACGAGCGATAGAATGACAACCCAAATAAATATGTATAGCAGCCTAGAGGTAGGTAAATTGTGGTTTCTTCCCTGTCTTCTCTCTGGTGGTGGTGGGAATGATGAAGAACTATAGCTGCATGTGTGAACTGCAGAGGCCCGTCGGAGGCTTGACTACTTTGGCCAAATCCGAACGTTGATAAAAAAAAATCTACTGCTCAGCAGAGTGTGAGGGAGTTCAGCGACATTATCATCACACCAACGAGAGCGAGGAAACAAATTCACTGTGCGTCTGCCTTGATGTTCATAAAACTCCACGGACGTTCTCTTGCACAGTGGAACCAGAGCAATACGTGACCACTTGGTTACGACACCATTCTACCGCGGACACCTAAACCAGAGTGGCCACCGCAAAGTCCAAGGAGCCTGACCTTCACTGGACGTTGCTGTAGCCCTGTTTGGAATATTTAACCTACATTGGATATTGGTTGAGACATAGGGCCTATTCTAGTTTGGTATGTCAGGGTGGGCAATTGGAAATACGAATTGGGACAAGTTAGAGGTAATAATGTGTTTATTGAGATGCATGAATAAACCACACCAAAAGCATGATTATTTGGCTGTTTTAAAACATATTTCCTGCAATTCTACTTAGCTTAGCAATGATTTATGTTCACTACTTGGTCAATTGATTTGATAGCATGTTTAATCTATGTAAATCAATGATATGAATTGATAGTTCACCTCTGTTTTATTGTATTCTGTAATAGGGAAGGCCTATATTGAAACCATGTGTTCAAGCTAATCAAATCAAAGTTGATTTATGATACAGTGTAGTGTAAACTACACAATACAATGAAATGCCTATTCACAACTAAAGCTCTCCTCGCAAACAGTGCAATGATATTAAGCTATAAGTATTTACATTAGGCTATAGCCTACAAATAGCTGTACCATGTAGTCGTAGGACTATTAAGCTATACAGCAAATGATAGTTTTTGTTTTTCCTAAACTGGCCGAATGGCAGAGCTATCCTTCAGTTATCCGTTAGCAACCAAAGTTGGTTCAACTTCTTTAAAAGGACTTAAAAAATGTCAACTTCATATTCATCATCTCCAGCATCACCCCAACATATGTGAAAATGGTGCGTTTCTATGTCTAATGGAAAAAACGATAAAGGAAGTGTTTCCAATGACATCGTTGCGCATCATGTGATTTGAACCAATCATGAGTAGGCATTGCATACTAACTGGTTGATGATGTCATTGGAAACATCATCTTCCTCTATCTTTTTTACTACTAGACATAGAAACGTGCCATTTTCACATATGTTGATGTTGGGATGGTGCTGGAGATGAGGAATATAAAGTTAGCATTTTTTTAAATGTCCCTTTAACATCACTGTGCGATCCTGGAGCTGTCCTTTTAGAACCATGAAGGGTGTTCCAATCGCTTAAAATAAACTCATCTAGATCTGTTGCCTACGCTCAATAGTCCTACTCATCACTTTATTACAAATAGAAGATTATCACTTCTCACAATGGTGCTCGTTTAGTAAAATTAGATCAAAGCTGAATCAATGTCTCGCAATATCACATAATGATTCATTTGCATTTTACATAACAGAACCGAATATAATAGCACAGCATAGCAGGCCTATTACGTTACACCAAAAACACCTCATTTCTAATGAGATTTTAAGATGGTTAGCTGAAGCTGAGTAGTCTTTTTCTCATGCGCCAAAACTCAATATAGCACACCACGAGGCAGGATATATGCTTTGATTCAAAATTCAAGATAGGCTAATAGCTTGTTACCACCATCTGCTCTTATTTGCTCACAAAACACAAATTCCAATAAGATTGACAGTGATGACGGCCTATTTTGAAATGAGGTATCCTTACCTTGATGTTTGAGGGTATTAAAAATAAAAATAAATATATTGAGACAATATGTGTGAGCATAGGCAGATGTTTTTATGCATATTCTATATTGATATGCTATTCAATAGGCCTCATCTGTCGGTACAAACTTAGATTGAGGATATGACAACGTCATTAACATTATTTGTTTAGCTCTATCTCATCTATAGGGCTCTAAGGCACTACATCTCAGTGCTAGAGGCATCACTACAGACCCTGGATCGATTCTAGGCTGTATAACGACCATCCGTGATTGCGAGTCCCATACGGCGGCGCATAATTGGCCCAGCGTCGCCCGGGTTAGGGTTTGGTCGATGCAGCCTGTCATTGTAAATAAGAATGTGTTCTTAACTCAACTTTTTTTAAACATATAAAAAGAGCACTTTACCACTGAGGAGATGAAAGGAGGAATTGGAGAGAAAGATCTGCACAATGGGGACTGAGAGGAAACAGCATGCTATGACAGTGATCACCATGGAGATGGTCAATCTGCCAATTTTCCAGAACGTGAGCTGCTGATATGTGTAACAGGCTGGATCAGGGGTGGGATTTGAATATTAGAATGTGTGTAGCTAGCGAATATAATACTGGCTTGGTCATTCTTTCACTTGGATGGTCAGCAAAATGGTCATTGCTGACCAAAATGCTGACCATACAGCTGAGGTACCTGGTCCAGTAGGCCTAACAACCTCTAGCCCCTACCCCTTTTGTATTTGCATGTCTGAATGGAAAGCATACATTTTTCAATAAGGCAGAAGCTTGCTTTATCCAACTGAAGGCTATAGGTCAAGGGTGTCAAACAAAAAAAATATGTTTTTACCAAAAAATTCCTTTGGGGTGGAAACAAACTCAGTATACTTTAAAATGACTTAACCCCAAAATAGGTTGTATCAACCAATTTTCAGTGTGGCCCCCTGAATCTAGTTGAAGACCGAAAATTAGACATGCCTGATTTAGGTGGAGCAATGGCCAGTTTGCTGACATCAGTCTGGTGACAGTCCTCTACAATCTACAAACACTAAAGAGGAGGCGGCTAGAGAAAAAGGCTGATCTAGGTGTTGTTGTGGGACCAGGCAATGTGTGGTGCATGTGCTCTCAATTGGACAGAACCGGGCCTTTGAAACCCATAGGCAAAGACCGTAAATACACACTTAGGCCTATATCTATAATGCAAAGCTGAACCACTGCAGATTCCTGGAAAAACAACATCTATTTCTAGAGGACATTTGGAGAGAGTGTGAGTAGGGTATGCTACCTACAATCTAAAATCCCCAGACCAACAAACACAAAGTCAAGAGCTCTTTTACAAGACAGATGGTTATATTTCTGACATATGCCGTCAGATTGACTGTTTTACTGAAAATAGCAAACTGCTGCAAGGTCGAATTGCATGCCAGAACACCAGTCACGATATAGGGTACCAACATGGCAGGTGTTTGTTTGGTTTGAGATTATTGTGCATTTTCCCAACGCTTAATGAACTCGCCCTCCATATGCGTCATCTCTATTAAAAGCTTACCAAATACATTGCGGCAATAGCCTAATAATGTCTCAAGCCAATTCGCAAAAAATCGACGTGTAATTTGTAATGGTTGTGATCACCTGGCCAAAGAATAGCCTACCGCGAACGTATACCGAAAGATGACATTGTACACAAACATCTGCGGTGCACCCTTGGAACAGCAGGCTCCTGCTGGACAGCGACACACACACACACAAACATCAACAACAACCATCATCATGACATCTGATATGTGCTATATGTGCGTGCGTAACTCTTTATAAACAAAATCATATTTTAGGTTTCGCTACATCTTGCAGCTGCCCCTGCATGTCTCAATTTCTAGAATACTCCATTCTTACTTATTCACAGTGGCTCATGTTGAGCATCCTTTGCAAAATTACAGTTAAGCCAAATGACATTAGGCTACAACGTCTTGAATCTAAAAAGATTGAGGTTTACCTGTTTCCCCCTTCCGTATTTATTTTACAGTTCCATCGTTACACCGGAGATACCGCCTCCTTTCTTGATTACACCGCGATTCCAGTCTCTGGTTAAGACTCCGCCAGAGCGGTGTGCCTTTGCTCGCGTGCACGGGGCTGGTCTGAGATGCATGAGATCCGTTTGAGAGCAGCGGCGTGAGGAAAGACAAGCACATTGATGAAAGCTGATGGGTGGTGCTACTTTGGTTCTTAAAGGGAAACACCAATCTTCAAAAAGACAAATAGTGAATCATTCGTGGATTCATGTGTCTGCACTTGATGCAGTTATGATTAGTTATGGTCTGGATTCGAATGAACAATCTGTTCACGAGCCTGCATGTCTTTTCAGCCCCCCCCCCACCCACACACACACACACACACAGAGAAACTGAGACCACCTTGTTTTCTAGTAGTGAATTCAATGCTGTAACTCAATCAAGTATAATATTTTACTACAGAAGTCTGAAAATGTTGCATTGCCTTACTGTCTCCCCTGGGAGCACCTATGTTACAGTGTGTGTGTGTGTGTGTGTGTGTGTGATATTTAGCAGTCTCGGCCATGTACACAGGCTTGCAGTGTGTGGCCTCCAGATTACAGGCCTGACAAAAACTATGGCAAAGCAGTTGTCTAGGTACTGCTCTGTTTCAGCTGTCATGGGCAGCTTAGCTGTTTGGAGATAGAGATGCTTTCTGTACCCTTTGATTCACACAGGGACCTTTGAAATGTGCTTGGATCCTTTTTTTGTACATTTGATTGGTGGATTCAAATAAAGTATTTAATTTGTGATCCAAGTATCCTATAATAAATAAATGTGCACTAAATGCTCTCAAACCTCATCTTTGACCCCCAGAATGTCACATTTAGATACACAGTATACTATATCTAGAAATAAAAGTTAAATATATATATATTTTAATTATAATTTATCAAGCTTTCATTTAGGCTCTATTTATGTTCTGTAAAATCATATAATCAGGATTGAGGGTAAAATAATTTAATCCAAATGAGTAGCATGACAGTGCTTGTTCACGATCCACAATAGCTTTGGTTGATGAATAATAGACAGTGATCTACGCTTTAAATTCCTTTGACCTTGTATTCTTATATTTCAGTAGTAATTTCCAGAATGCTCCCCATATCAACTAAGTATTACAGTTTTTTCCAACTGCTTACACAAGTTTTCAAAACTGTCTTATTTTTTTCAAAACTCTACACACAATTCCCAAAACTGCACACACAAAATGCAAAATGCCTCACATCTCATTCAAAATGTAACACTGCATTCAAAATGCCATAAATACATGTCAGAATGAAGCATTTGCATCAAATGGCAAACACTGTTTTCATAATAGCACATTTTTGGATATACCATGTAAACACTGTTGTTCTAAATCTAATGCTCTTTGGTCTTTCATAGGCTTATATCTACATTTCAATACAATGTTCTACAGTGAAAGTAATCTGCTGAGAGGGGTAACAAGTACACTGTAAACACCAATGCAATGTAGAAACAGAAAATATTTATTAGGCCAAACATTACTGTTGTATACAGTAGCATACAACAAAACCATAAACATATGTAAACCAAAAGTATATTAATTAGAATACAGTAAAGAACACAATTGTGTGTGTGTGGGGTCCCGGGGGGGGCAGTCCAGGAATTGGTAGGGGGGGGGGGCAGTCACCAGGGGGCAGTCACCAGTGCTAAGCTAAGCTTAATCTCTTCTCCGGCCTGGGTCTGGCCACCATACTTCCTCCACATCACAAGATACGTTTTCTCTTGCCAAACATCGAGGGAAGTATCTAACCTTGGACAGAGGCAACCTCTATGTCCCCACATGCGTCATCCATTGCCTGGAGAAGCGGCATGCGGGCATAGGGTTGGCGATCATACACTTTCCAGCGCCAGAAGGAGAAGAATTCCTCTATGGGATTTAGAAAAGGTGAATATGGGGGTAGGTACAAAACTACAAATTGTGGATGGGTGGCAAACCAGTTTTGGACCAGAACAGCCTGGTGAAAACTAACATTGTCCCATAAAACCACAAATCTAGTAGGCTCCTGATCTGGATCAGGGACAAGCATTTGTAAATTGCATCAAGAAAAGTGAACATATGGCCGGTGTTGTACGGACCCAGTGTGGCATTGTGATGGAGGACCCCGTTTTGAGTGATGGCAGCACACAGTTATATTACCCCCACGCTGTCCAGTGACATTGGTAGTTACCCTCTGTCCTATTACATTTCTTCCGTGGCGCCTGGCTTTGGTGAGCCAACCTCATCCACATAAATAAATTCATGGCGAATTACATGGGCATCCAGCTCCAATACTCTCTGTAACAGACAAAATTATATACAGATAAGTAAATATGGTATGTATGAAGTAATGGAAGTAGTGTTGCATACATACCTCTAAAAAGTCATGTCGCATATTCTTGACTCTGTCAGAGTTTCTCTCAAATGGCACCTTGTAAAGTTGTTTCATCGTCACTCGGTGCCGTTGGAGGATGCGTTGTATGGTCGACAGGCTTACAGCATTGATGTTGTTAAATATGGTGTCATTATTCAAGATATGCTCTCTTATCTCTCGAATCCTAATTGCATTGTTGGCCAAAACCATATTTATAATTGCAGTAAACAAGCGTCCTCGTCCTCCATGATGTCTTTGCCTTTCCACTCTGTACAGAATTCAAACACAGTATGTGTTCAGCATAGGAACTGTAAACAATGTACAAAAAATGTAGTACAACATGATAACCAACCTCATTCATACAATGCAGTGCAGTAAATGGATGGCTTAGAGTTACAAATGTTTAAGCAATACTATGCAGTCATAACTATTTTACAGTAAATTACTGTAATGCTAAAATAGTCATTAGATAGTAGCATACCTGTTCTCATTTCTGAAGGTTCGAATTATGGACGCCACTGTAAATCGACTCAAGTTGGACTGGACTCTCAGTCCAGCCTCTCTCATGGTCAAACCGTGTGTTGCCCTAATCCCATCAGAGATGGCTCTCCTTCCTTCTCTTCTTTGCCCTTGTCCTCTTCTTCCTCTTCCTCTCCCTCCTACTCCTCTTGCTCTCTGTCCATTGTTGGCATCCATTGTTCAAAACAGGTAATCTGACCTTTGACCTATTTATAGACCTATACTACAGTAAAGCAGTGATTGGTTAGTGATCAGTTAAGCTATTAGTGTTTGCACATGTGAGGAGTGTGTGTGTGACCTGGTGAATAAGTGTAGCATTTTGATTGGTCGTGTTTGGAAAAGGAAAGCAAGTCACTTCCTGTTAGATTTTTGTGTTTTAGGTAGAGAATTGTGTATAGTGTTTTGAAAAAAGTGTTTTATACAATTGACAACTGAGTCAAAGGCTAGTAAATAGCTTATGGTTTTGGATATTTGGTGTGTAGTTTTGCACTTTGAGTGAGAGGTTTCAAAAATTGTGTGACATGAAAAGATTGTGTGTGTAAGCAGTTGGAAAAAACTGTAAAGGCCTTCCCCTGGTACTTCTTTTTTTTCTTGACAATGATCTCATCTAGTGGAGGTAGCAATAAACTTTCAGCAACATTGAAATTCCAAAAGCAGTGGTTCCCGAACTGTGGAGAGCGCCTACGGAGGGCGAGGGTCAAATATGAGACATGGCAAAAGGTTTAGAATTGCAAGAAAATTAGCTTTGAAAAGGAAAAATGTTCTCTGTACCCATGACAAAATGTGTAGAATTGCAGGAAATAAGATTTAAACCCACAAAATGTTCTCTCCACCAACAAGACGGGTGTGAACAGTTTGTGTCATGAACAGTGCTTGTGCCCATAGAAATACTGTAGATGTGGCGCGGGATGTTCCTCAATGCTGGAAGGGGGGCCTGAGTGAAAAAGTTTGGGAACCCCTGGGCTAAAGAGTAGTGCTGGTATTGGTATTGCCGGTATAGTGTTTTTGGGTGGGTGGGTGGGGTGGGGGTTGCTTTATGTCAACGGCCAGGCTTTGAACCCCAGTCTCCTGCATGCCACAAGACTGAGAAAGCCTGTCGTTACAGATAGTTCTATTTTTCTTTGGTGCTGGGAGTATTGCAGAAAACAAAGAGTCTGGAGCAGGGAGTAGTGGTTATTCCGATGTATTGATTAATTGCAAACAGCTGTAAAATGTTGTGGTCCTGAACAAACCCCCGGTTTATAACCTAAAGTTCTAAGTACCAACTGCTCAACTACCAGTAGATGTCACTATATGATCATTCTCATACTCACTTCTCCATTCACAGCCAATGCGCCTGCCCTGAACATACCTGTTGACAGACACAGGGGTGTATTCATTCCACCGATTCTGTTGCAAAACATTACTTAAACGGAGTGACTTGCTGGAATTTTTCCAACAGAACCTCTGGAACTGTTTGGACTAATGATTACACCCCAGGTGTTAGTTTCCTTTGGACTGGAGTTAAAGGTGACCTGTCCTGGATTACAATTTTTAATTTCAGCTAAAATCTTGAATGTCATGCACTTGGACTATGTGCAATAGGCCTACATAGGCTGTCTGCACTAATGGGCAAACAAGTATGAGCAATTTGACAATATTTCTCCCAACCCATGTTGTCCTCTATCATTAATGCTATCTATGAAAAAAAAGGTGCAATTCCACCACTTTTCAACCTCATATTCATTATCTACATAAAAATACCAGTGTCTACATTTGTGAAAATGGCATGTTTCAATGATCTGTGGTTAAAAAGATAAGAAGAAATGTTTTCAAAATGTTTTATCATCACAGGGTAGGATTAAAAGTGGTTTTCTAAACCCCCAACGAGTTTCTGGCCAGAGGGAGAGTATTTGAGTGTTTGAAAATCATAGTTTCTTAAAATGTTTTGAGGATGTCATCGGGTAGAATTTAGAAACTTTATATATTTTTTCTACAAAACGTAAAAAGGGGGCCGTTTTCACATATGTAGACACTGGTATTGTGCTGGTGATAATTAAAAGGAGGTCGGAAAGTGGTGGAATTGCCCTTTAACATTGTCTTTAGTTTTTCATCTACGTTTTCTTGACAATTATTTGACCTTTATTTTCTTTCTATGGCACCTGGGAGCAACAATCCAATCACACTAACCCACCAACCATAACAGACAGGAGCCAAACCACTTTCATTACATCACATGGCAGATAATGGGTGAGTTGAGAAAAAAGCCAAGATAAGACCACATGACCAGCAGAATCCATCCTCTTACCAGTCCTTCTCATCATGCTATTTTTATATGAGTGGAAGAGAACCATTGAAAAATGTTGCCCATATATCATTACGATCATCCTTTAGGCTACGATACCTGTAGCACTGAGTGTTCATTTTTGCATACATAATGAATCTAAATGACTCAATCTACCGCTACAACTTTCCACTGCTCTCTGTTGTGAACCCGTGAAAATGGTGGACGTACTCTTGGCCACTAGCCTTGTACTAACCTCCGCAGCAGGCCTTTTCATACATATTAGAGGATTGGATGTCGTTGGTACAGTAGTCGAGGGAAAAAGGTTGAGAAAGAAGCAAATGGATTGGCTTTCTTCCTGTTTATGGTTCAGATGAACTCTTCAGCCACATGCTACTATTGGTGAATGTGAGGGCACATGTTCTGAGAAATGGTTGAAACAGAGCAATCAGAGAGGTAGGTATTGTAGGCCTGCTGTAAGTCTGTAGGTCTACTGAATACTGTCGTTCTGGGAAGCCATCCTTGACAGACATGTGACCTTTGCCAAGCAAAATACGATTATCATTATGTGAGCCCAAGATAATTGACCACGTGTATAATCTAAAATTTTAATTAAGTCTGTATAATCAGCGTTCTGAACCCGGAGCCTACATACATTTGTATTCATGTGTGTGTATCTGTGTGAAAAGAGATCGCTTATAGGTCTACTCCCTATATTCAACACATGCATTTAACAAATTAATTTTATACTGAACAAAAATATAAACGCAACATGCAACAATTTCAAAGATTTTACAAAGTTACACTTCATATAAGGAAATCAGTCAATTGAAATAAATAAATTAGGCCCTAATCTATAAATTAGGCCCCACCCACTTGGGAGCCAGGTCCACCCACTGGGGAGCCAGGCCCAGCCACTTGGGAGCCAGGCCCAGCCAAACAGAATCCGTTTTTCCCCACAATTGGGCTTATTTACAGACACTTTACATGTTGAGTTTATATTTTTGTTCAGTGTACATTTTAGTCATTTAGTAGACGCTCTTCTCCAGAGAAACCACCTGTTACAGTCATAATAATTTTATTTTCCTCAATAAAGTAGTGATCAGCAAAGTCAGTGCTAGTAGAAAAAGACTAGTGCGAATGTTATTACAGCCTGGATTCATATCCCATTGCCTGGCCACTGGCAGCATTTTGAATGAATTCAATTTCATGGCTGATGTGTGTTGCATAAATGTGTGGGTCTTGGCACCAGTGTTGTGCCCATCCCCCTGTGCGTTCCTTGGATGTGGACAGGCAGGGGTAGAGAGGCTCATCTCAACCCTAATGGAAATGGGAGAACCAATAATGCAGAGGGACACATGTTGTCATCTTAGGAGTGGCTATTACACTTCACCCTGGATACTCTACGATACCTTGTCTCTACACAGCTAATGGGCAGAACCACAGGCATCTGGAGTCCTCGCTCTGTTTATTTCTCTTGCTTTCACGACATTAACATTTCCAAAACTCAGTCCTGGACCCTTTGGGTCCCCGGGATCGAGTTTGGGAAATGCGGCGCTTGATAGGCACTACAGGGACTTGAGATGTCAGGGCTGATGAAGCCTCTATTCTCCTCAGTGTCATAGTAATCAAAACCAGGACGATTAGCCCCGGGTTTATATCAATTGTAATGATATTCCCACTTAATTTCCCCGACATAAACAGAGGGTGTTTGGGTGGAATGAGTATACCAGGAGTTATGTATGACTCTCTGGCAGCCCTGTTGATCTGAGTTCCAGTCATGATGACATGATTACTGCCTTAGGCATCGCAGTGCCACCTCCTATTATAATATTTTATGAGCTGGAAGTTATAACTTTGCTTTTAAAAACTCAGACACTCGATGGCTGAGCATAGCAATTAGATTGAGCCTATCAGCTAAAACGAGCAGAAGATTAATATTAACATTTTTGAAAGAAAGGAAACGATCAGAGATGGCATCTAGAGATGATATGGATCATTTTGTGGTATGTACAGTGCACTTTCAAAGACAAATTGACTGACAAAATTACAGTTATGTTGGTAGATGTGCATCACAAATGAGTCAATCTATTTGTCCCATGGAAAAAGATCTTGGAGAAATTCATGGGAAAACATTCACTTAAAAAATTGAGTTGTTTTTCAAAGCACATAATTATTAGGTCTTATTTCTAGTCCAAGTTTCTGTCCTTAAACTATTTTAATTTGCCAGATATATCAAATGAGATTGTTGTTTTGAAGAGAATTCCAATTATGTTGCAGTAATTTTCCGGGGATTTCCCGTACCACCATAGGGGTCAACTGCAGGAGTTTGGTGTGGACTAATTATAATGGTTTAGGAGGAAAGACCTTGTAGTGACAATGCTGCTAGGCCTGTGGTGAGATGACGTGTTTGATAGGTCATCCGGTGTGTGTGTGTGCTAGTAATTTCCCCCTACTCTGTGGGAGATGTTCAGAACGATGGGAAACATTCTCTTGGCTTTGGAAGGCATATCCCAGTCTCTGTTCCTCTCTGCCTGTCTCCTTGACTCTCTTATCCCACTACAACATTCTGATCCATTTTTACTCTCTTTGTTTCTCCCCCTTTCTGTCTCTCTTGCTCATGTTTTTCTGTTATCTCTCAATTCTCTACCCGCTTCCACTTTTTCTATCGCTGTCTTCTCCTTACAAAGATTCTAAAAGTACATAAAATAACTCACAACTTTCATCTCTTTGAACTTCAAACTCTTTCAGTACTGCTTTGTTATACAACTTTAATTGATATAAAATAAATGTGATTATCTTTTAAAAGTGGCTACGTGACTTGCGCTTAAAGACTCCTGATTAACATTCAGATGGTTAAATGGATACCAGTCTAGCATATATCCTATCCACCTGGATGAGTACTCCATCAGCAGTCCTGTTTGTCTCTGCCCTCTGTGAGCAGAAATAGCTCAGTGGTGGCCTTCTTTCTCAGCACATACTGGGTAGATAGATAAAACATCACGTCATAAGGTGTTGAGAGTGTTAAGCTTACCGCATGCTTCCCAGTCAAAGCAGTTTGAGCAGATATTATGGCGAAAGTTTGAGATGTTTTAGTCTTCGGTAGTGTTTTTTTGAATGTTCGTGCACACAAAATCTTTTCACCAGTAGACGAAATCTACGTCCCTTCGTCGGTGATTGGTCAACAGTACTATCAAATTTCAACAAATCAAATGTATTTATAAAGTCCTTTTTACATCAGCTGTTGTCACAAAGTGCTTATACAGAAACCCAGTCTAAAACCCCAAAGAGCAAGCAATGCAATGTAGAAGGAAAGTGGCTAGGAAAAACTCCCTAGAAAGGCAGGAACCTAGGAAGCAAAAACCTGAGGAGTGAATGTCAGTTGGCTTTTTCTAGCCAAGCATTCAGAGGTCGAGGCAGCAGGTGCAGGAGAGAGAGAGAGAAAGAGAGAATTGAAACAGCAGGTCTGGGACAAGGTACCATGTCTCGTGAACAGGTCAGGGTTCCATAGCCGCAGGCAGAACAGCATAAACTGGATCAGCAGCACAACCAGGTGGACCGGGGACAGCCAAGAGTCGTCAGGCCAGGTAGTCCTGATGCATGGTCCTAGGGCTCAGGTCCTTTGGGAGAGGGAGAGAGAGAGAGCATAGCTAAGATCGCACAGGATACCAGATAGACAGATTGACCCTAGCCCCACAGCACAAAGACTATTGCAGCTTAGATACTGAGGACTGAGACAGGGGAACGGGGGCCCCACAAAGATCTCCCCCACTGTGCAAGCCGAAGGGGGCCAAAAACCGAACAGGAAGATCATGTCAGTGACTCAACCCACTCAAGTCGAGTCTAGTGAAAAAGCCAGGCATGATGTAAAGCATCCGTCCCAGGGACGTCATGGGAGAGCGCGAACAAGCCAATGACGCAGCCCCCGTAATAGGGTCAGAGGCAGAGAATCCCATTGGAGAGAGGGGAGCCGACCAGGCAGAGACATCAAGTGTGGTTCATCACAGCAGTGCCTTTCCGTTCACCTTCGCACCCCTGGGCCTAGACTACACCCAATCAAAGGACCTACTGAAGAGATGAGTCTTCAGTAAAGACAGAGTCTGCGTCTCTAGAATGGATCGGCAGACCATGCCATAAAAATGTAGTTCTATATGAGAAAGCCTACAGCTGTTTTTAGAAATTCTAGTGAATTCTAGTGTATGTGTAGGTACATAAGGCAGTACCAAATCAGAGAGATAAGTAGGATCAAGTCCATGTAATGCTTTATAGGATTACAGTAAAACTTGAAATCACCCCTAGCCTTAACAGGAATGGGAGTACTGGAATAGTATAACATAATTTTGGGGTTCAAGTCAAGATTCTAGAAGCCGTATTTAGCACTAGCTGAAGTTTATTTAGTGCCTTATCCGGGTAACCGGAGTGTACAGCATTTCAGTTGTCTAATCTTGAAGTGAAAAAGCATGGATTAACTTTTAATGCTGATCCTTCACAGTTTTATTTGACGACTGTACAATCATCAAGATTAATTGTCAGATCCGACAGCAGATCTTTGTTTCTTGGGATCTAGAACTCACATGTCTGTTTCGTCGGTGTTTAAAATGTAAAACATTTGCCGCCATCCACTTCCTTATGTCTAAAACACAGGCTTCCATGGCAGACAATTTTGGGGCTTCCCCATGTTTCATTGAAATGTACAGGTCTGTGTCGTCTGCATAACAGTGGATGTTGACATTGCGTTTCCTAATGACATCACCAGGAGGTAGCATATATAGTGAGAACAATCGCCTTGGTCTAAAGCCATGAAAAGGTCATTTACCACTTTCACGAGCATGGAAAGATAAGCTGTAGCAGTATCTACCTAAGCAGTATCTACCTAAAGAGTTTTCATCTGTATTTATTGTAGCTGTTTACATACCACCACAGTCAGAGGCTGGTACTAAGACAGCATTGAATGATCTGTATTCCGCCATAAGCAAACTTCTAGTAGCCGGGGACTTTAATGCAGGGAAACTTAAATCCATTTTACCAAATTTCTATCAGCATGTTTGTCACATATACTCCCTCTCTGGCCTCTAGGTTATCAGGCTGCTGATTATCCCGCACACCTGTCACCATCGTCAAGCTCACCAGCGCCTCATGACTCTCACCGGGACTCCATCACCTCCTTGATTATCTTCCCTATACTGTATATATACTGTATATATTTACTCTGAGCTGCGTGTCGATAGATTGGTCAAAGATGGAAGACTGGTTTGCCCAGCAGAGATCGCCATTGTCCTTTGAATAATCTTTCTGGTCGTAGTGTTGTGGAGCGGATACGTTGAAGTACCCTGTTGTTCTCAGGAGATTGTCTGTCCTTTCCTAGGCCACGTACATTTACAGCTGCAGCTGATAACTCGACGTCTAGGAGGTATCACTTCTTCTTTAGTGAATAATCGTTCAAAGTTCATACCAAGTTGCCATAATGTGCTCGTGCTGTATTCTGGCTGGTCTAGTCGAAATTCACCACCCCAGCGTGGTGATCGTCACCTACACATTGAAATTCACCCTTTTAAACGTTAGGACAGCAGTCCTAACATTTCTGGAACTAAATGTTAATTTCGTTAGGTTGTAGTTGAAATTAGCCCTTTTAAACGTAGGGACACCAGTCCTCACGTCATCGGGAACTCTACTGATAATCTCAGTGCGTCATTACTGGGATGACACAATCAATCTACTGCCGGAGAATATCAACATCAAACACATTGGTTCACCGTTCCACGGGAGCGGACAGTACACAGCGTACCATAATGTTCTAATGACCAAGTCTATCTCGCTCCCTATTCCACTGAACCGCTTAGGCGTAACAAACACAAGTCCAACATTTATCGGAAACTGTTAAACTACCTGTTCACCCACCTCCTGCTCTCCGGGGATGTGCAACTCAACCCTGGGCCTAACATCACCGAGCCAGCGATACTCACCGGAGTGGAAAGCAGTGGATGGCCTCGTCCACTGATCGTCGCCGCTGTGGAAGTGGGTGAGTGCTGTGGTCCCATGGTTTCTCTCGACTCACCCGGCTCCAGGATGGACTTTGACTCTTCAAACATACCCACGTCCCTATATGCAATCCCTGACTCTGCTTCTGGTACGCAAGCTGTTTTAAGTAGTTCCCTGCATCCTGTGCAGGCGGGAGGGATTGTTAATTGCGCTACCGAACCTCCCCTAATCAAAACTAAACAAAACGGCCTAAACCCAGTCGTCAGAAAACGCAGAAAATGTAACTTTTTTCAATGTGTCAATCACTCTCGAGTCATCTGGGACCCACGAGCTAAGCCCAAGGGACTACTAGGGGGGCACTTGAATATCCGCAGTGTCATTCCAAAAAGTGATCAAATTCAACATCTACTCACAGACTCCAACCTTGACTTCCTCTGCCTCTCAGAGACATGGCTCCATAAAAACTCTCCATATGCTGCTTTGATTGTGACTGGCTACAATGTTTTCAGGAGAGACAGGAGGGGGTGTGATGATTTACATTAAAGAACATATCCGATGTAAACAAATTGAGTGGTCATGAACTAGAATGTATTGGCCTGAACGTTACATTGTCTCCCCAAGTGTCTTTTACCCTTAATGGAATGTATAGACCACCTTCCACCAAAAGTATGTTTTTTGATCAGTTTAATAACATGCTTAGGGAATGTGATTTTGGGAAAGAGGTCATCTTAATGGGAGATTTTAACATCAATTATGAAGACAAGTCTTGTAGGAAAACCCTCAAACAGATCTGTTGAAGGAATTCTAAATTCCTCTGTTTTATTTCCCAATCAAAATTAAACATTCGAAGGGTTTGTAAGACCCTATATTTTATAAGAATGGACAGAGTCCCGGTCTTAAAAGTCAGGTAACAGCGTTTAATTCAAGAGAGTACTGCTTCATACACATTTTGCCACAGGTTATAAACTGAAAATGACGTCAGCGTTTTCTAAATGTTCTATCTCTTCTTGACACTGGTAGAGAGGCCCTATAGTTCTCAAGCCTTCCCTCCTCACCTAAAGCCAAGGTCAGTCAGTGTAGATAGTGTTCTAGACAGTCTGGAGATAGTCCGTCCCTGCCATCTGGAGATAGTTCATTCATTTGTACCAAGGCATTGTTCTAAACTGCTGACTATATTATATACAATTGGGAATGGGAGCAAGAGAGAACATTCATACATGTCCAGTACATGATAGCATTTGGACTAGTCAGTCCTGATCGAAATGTATACATAATTAGTCATCATTGATAAAAATTCCCTTAACAAGATCACTAATACCTTTGACCTTACACAGCTAGTTAAAGGGCCAACCAGGGTGACTTGTTGCTCTAAAACACAGATTGATTTGGTGTTCAGTAAAAAAACAGAGAGAGTGACTAAATCATTCAATATGGTTACTGGGCTATCTGATCATAATCTGACACTTAATAGCCAGAAAGCTGTCTAAGAGCAGGTTTAACCGCTCCACTATTAGAAAGCCTGGATCAAGTAAGAATACCTAAGAGTGAATTAAATTATTTTGAAAACTCAGTTAAGGGAACTAACTAGAATGGTCTCTTGTCCTATACAGATGTGGAAGCTGATAGTCAGGTTTTTCTATTCACAATCCAGACTGCAATAAATGGCTTCCTAAAGAAAAGCAAATCCAAACCTGCCCTAAAGAGCACTCTTCCTTGGCTAAATAGAGAAATCTGGAAATTGATGAAAGAACGAGATTATGCTCTAAAAAGAGCCCTAAAATCCAAATTAGAGCATGACAGATGTAGGTTTACCATGTTGAGAAATAAGGTGATGAAAGAAATCAGACAGGCCAAGGTAAACTTTTTTATTAACATAATTGGTGAAGCAAAGGGAAATTCTAAATTGATCTGGGAGAATCTAAAAAAGTTAACAGGGAAAGACCATAGTAACACTGCAAAAAGACTAGAAATCATGGTGAATAACAATCTAACACAGGATGCAGTCGAAATAGCAATAGCCTTCAATTCCTACTTTATTGACTCTGTCAGGGTACTGACACAGAACCCCTCTACTGGTTTCTTGGGCTCAGTGCTAGTAAATGACGCTCAACCTGTCTTCATCATAATTAACATAAGGGAGGTTTCTGAGTCAAAGGTGAACAAGGTGATTAACTCACTAAAGAACTCTAAAGCCAAATATGTGTTTGGGCTGGACTCTACCTTTCTTAAAAACTACAAAGAGTCATTCATTGGCCCCATTACTAAGGTCACAAACACATCTATTGGTCTGGGGGTGTTTCCAAGGGTATGGAAGTTGGCCATAATAACGGCCATCTTTAAATCGGGTGACCCTGCTGACGTGAGTAACTACAGGCCCATTAGTATACTACCTGTGGTGTTGAAGGTTGTTAAAGTGTGTAGCAGAACAACTGATTGCCCACCTCAACAACAGCCCCTTCACATTACACTCCATGCAGTTTAGCTTCAGAGCGAAACACTCCACAGAAACGGCCAACTGCTTTATTCTGGAAAATGTGAAGTCCAAGATGGACAATGGAGGCATTGTTGGGGCTGTGTTTCTGGACCCAAGGAAGGCTTTTGATACTGTTAACCATGAGATTCTCATCACAAAATTGTCCAAGTTCAACTTTTGCCCCGATGCCTTGAGATGGATGAAATCATACCTTGAAGGCAGAATTCAGTGTCAGAGTGAGCATTGAGCTGTCGCCCACTCTTAGCTATGATGTGAGCGTGCCCCAAGGGTCAATACTGGGGCCCCTCCTGTTCAGCCTGTACATTAATGATCTGCCTTCTGTCTGTACTTGGTCTAAAGTTCAAATGTATGCAGATGATACAGTGATATATGTGCATGCAAAGAGCAAACAACAAGCTGCACAAGAACTCACTACTGTAATGGTCCAGGTTACAAAGTGGCTCAGTGACTCGTGTTTGCATCTCAATGGGAAAAAAACTGTCTGCATGTTCTTCACAAAGAGGGCAACAGATGCTACTGAGCCAGATGTCTATGTGTCAGGGGAGAAGCTCCAGCTGGTATCTGATTTTAAGTACCTTTGCATCATACTTGATTCCAACCTCTCTTTTAAAAAGCAGGTGAAAAAGGTAAGTCAAATAACCAAATTCAAACTAACTAATTTCCGATTTATACGAAATTGTTTGACTTCAGAGGTAGCAAAACTGTACTTCAAATCTATGATACTCCCCCACTTAACATACTGCTTGACTAGTTTGGCCCAAGCTTGCTGTACAACATTAAAACCCATTCAGTCTGTCTACAAACAGGCTCTCAAAGTGCTTGATAGGAAGCCCAATAGCCATCATCACTGTTACATCCTCAGAAAGCATGAGCTCCTGAGTTGGGAAAATCTTGTGCAATATACCGGCGCATGTCTTGTATTCAAGATCCTAAATGGCCTGGCTCCCCCTCCACTCAGTATTTTTGTTAAACAGAAAACCCAAACATATGGCAGCAGATCCACAAGGTCTGCCTTGAGAGGTGACTGTATAGTTCCCTTAAGAAAAAGCACCTTTAGTAAATCTGCTTTCTCTGTGAGAGCTTCCCATGTCTGGAATACACTGCCATCAGACATATATAACTGTACCACCTCTCACACTTTCACAAAAAACATGAAGACAAGGTCAATCAGATTCGTGAACATAATCCCTAGCTGTGTATTGCCGCTTTCAATATTGTCAGTTGTCTGTAGCTTGTGAGGTGTGGAAACACTTTTTTGCTTTTATGGATTTTGTCTTGTTGCTTTTTGTGCCATGTTTCTCTGTCTGTATGCTACGTCTTGCTTGTCCTATGTTGCTCTGTCTGTATTCTACGTCTTGCTTGTCCTATGTTGGTTGCTCTGTCTGTATGCTACGTCTTGCTTGTCCTATGTTGCTCCGTCTGTATGCTATGTCTTGCTTGTCCTATGTTGGTTGCTCTGTCTGTATGCTACGTCTTGCTTGTCCTATGTTGGTTGCTCTGTCTGTATGCTACGTCTTGCTTGTCCTATGTTCCTCTGTCTGTATGCTACGTCTTGCTTGTCCTATGTTGGTTGCTCTGTCTGTATGCTACGTCTTGCTTGTCCTATGTTGCTCTGTCTGTATGCTACGTCTTGCTTGTCCTATGTTCCTCTGTCTGTATGCTACATCTTGCTTGTCCTATGTTGCTCTGTCTGTATGCTACGTCTTGCTTGTCCTATGTTCCTCTGTCTGTATGCTATGTCTTGCTTGTCCTATGTTGGTTGCTCTGTCTGTATGCTACGTCTTGCTTGTCCTATGTTGGTTGCTCTGTCTGTATGCTACGTCTTGCTTGTCCTATGTTGCTCTGTCTGTATGCTACGTCTTGCTTGTCCTATGTTGCTCTGTCTGTATGCTACGTCTTGCTTGTCCTATGTTCCTCTGTCTGTATGCTACATCTTGCTTGTCCTATGTTGCTCTGTCTGTATGCTACGTCTTGCTTGTCCTATGTTCCTCTGTCTGTATGCTACATCTTGCTTGTCCTATGTTGCTCTGTCTGTATGCTACGTCTTGCTTGTCCTATGTTGCTCTGTCTGTATGCTACGTCTTGCTTGTCCTATGTTTCTCTGTCTGTATGCTATTTCTTGCTTGTCCTATGTTGGTTGCTCTGTCTGTATGCTACGTCTTGCTTGTCCTATGTTCCTCTGTCTGTATGCTACATCTTGCTTGTCCTATGTTGCTCTGTCTGTATGCTACGTCTTGCTTGTCCTATGTTCCTCTGTCTGTATGCTATGTCTTGCTTGTCCTATGTTGGTTGCTCTGTCTGTATGCTACGTCTTGCTTGTCCTATGTTGGTTGCTCTGTCTGTATGCTACGTCTTGCTTGTCCTATGTTGCTCTGTCTGTATGCTACGTCTTGCTTGTCCTATGTTCCTCTGTCTGTATGCTACATCTTGCTTGTCCTATGTTGCTCTGTCTGTATGCTACGTCTTGCTTGTCCTATGTTCCTCTGTCTGTATGCTATGTCTTGCTTGTCCTATGTTGGTTGCTCTGTCTGTATGCTACGTCTTGCTTGTCCTATGTTCCTCTGTCTGTATGCTATGTCTTGCTTGTCCTATGTTGGTTGCTCTGTCTGTATGCTACGTCTTGCTTGTCCTATGTTGGTTGCTCTGTCTGTATGCTACGTCTTGCTTGTCCTATGTTGCTCTGTCTGTATGCTACGTCTTGCTTGTCCTATGTTCCTCTGTCTGTATGCTACGTCTTGCTTGTCCTATGTTCCTCTGTCTGTATGCTACATCTTGCTTGTCCTATGTTGCTCTGTCTGTATGCTACGTCTTGCTTGTCCTATGTTGGTTGCTCTGTCTGTATGCTACGTCTTGCTTGTCCTATGTTGCTCTGTCTGTATGCTACGTCTTGCTTGTCCTATGTTCCTCTGTCTGTATGCTATGTCTTGCTTGTCCTATGTTGGTTGCTCTGTCTGTATGCTACGTCTTGCTTGTCCTATGTTGGTTGCTCTGTCTGTATGCTACGTCTTGCTTGTCCTATGTTGCTCTGTCTGTATGCTACGTCTTGCTTGTCCTATGTTGCTCTGTCTGTATGCTACGTCTTGCTTGTCCTATGTTCCTCTGTCTGTATGCTACATCTTGCTTGTCCTATGTTGCTCTGTCTGTATGCTACGTCTTGCTTGTCCTATGTTCCTCTGTCTGTATGCTACATCTTGCTTGTCCTATGTTGCTCTGTCTGTATGCTACGTCTTGCTTGTCCTATGTTGCTCTGTCTGTATGCTACGTCTTGCTTGTCCTATGTTTCTCTGTCTGTATGCTATGTCTTGCTTGTCCTATGTTGGTTGCTCTGTCTGTATGCTACGTCTTGCTTGTCCTATGTTGCTCCGTCTGTATGCTATGTCTTGCTTGTCCTATGTTGGTTGCTCTGTCTGTATGCTACGTCTTGCTTGTCCTATGTTGGTTGCTCTGTCTGTATGCTACGTCTTGCTTGTCCTATGTTCCTCTGTCTGTATGCTACGTCTTGCTTGTCCTATGTTGGTTGCTCTGTCTGTATGCTACGTCTTGCTTGTCCTATGTTGCTCTGTCTGTATGCTACGTCTTGCTTGTCCTATGTTCCTCTGTCTGTATGCTACATCTTGCTTGTCCTATGTTGCTCTGTCTGTATGCTACGTCTTGCTTGTCCTATGTTCCTCTGTCTGTATGCTATGTCTTGCTTGTCCTATGTTGGTTGCTCTGTCTGTATGCTACGTCTTGCTTGTCCTATGTTGGTTGCTCTGTCTGTATGCTACGTCTTGCTTGTCCTATGTTGCTCTGTCTGTATGCTATGTCTTGCTTGTCCTATATTGCTCTGCGTGTGCTCACTGCTCATTGATTGTCTGTATTGTAATTGTTTTTAATAACCTGACCAGGGACTGAGGTTGAGAATTAGCCGGCTGGCTAAAACTGGCACTTCTACTGAAACGTTGATTAATGTGCACTGTCCCTGTAAAAATGAACTCGAACTCATACTTCCGTCAATGTGCTTTTGTACTGAGGGAGAGAAGGGCATGTTTCAAAGTTCTCAACCAATGTCTGTTCACTTGGGTGTGGCCACTGAGTGAGCATAAGTTTACTTATGAAAACAATTCTCTCATTTAGAAGCTAAAATCACATTTCATCTTCTCACAAATAGATTAATATTTAAACATTTAAATTGCACAACAATTCCATGTGAATCTGACTTTCCAAGATACAATTTGTCTTCCTATCATCCGATATAATGTCCCAGACAACAACTGATCTGACGTCATATTCTTTAAGTACCAATGGGCACTTTCAACTGTTTGAGAAAGGGAAATATTGTCCCATTCCCCAACCTTTTGATGTTACCATACTTTCTCTATGTTAACAAAGGGCTTTCCAAGAGTCCATTCTGTAGAGTGGAGATAAAACATCACCCAACAGGGCAACGTCATGATAGCGTGTATTAATCCTGCTGTAGGACTCACTGCGGCCAGCAATAGCAGGTGAAACTAATTACTAAAATGAAGGAGTCACTTAGAAAAATGAATCATGGCACTCGAGTCAGTAAAAAGTTGTTCTAAAAGGAGGAATACTTCCCAAACTGCACATCACTAGTGCCGACATCTTTCTAGCTAAGTTATATGCTATATTGCGCTTGGTGACCTCTGACTGTATCATCTTAACATCGTTGGTGCCGACATGGATAACAATAGGCTAGTAGGAGTTGGAACATGAATTGTTTCTTGTCATTGGGACTACTCGTTTTCATGCACATTTTTTCAGTTCAGAGTTACTGCACCATTTGCTAGTTGTAAAATTGCACGACTAAGACCTCCTCGTCAGTAACGTCAAAATGTTTTACTGATGAATTCTGCCTATTTTGAGGAAGTATTACTGGGTATGTTGTTGCTATGGTGACTCAAGAGGGATAAACAACAGTAATATTGCCACTTTTTAAAATTGTTTTTTAAAGCAACGTTTTTTTAAGGGAGTATGCAAGCACAGACGTTCGCTTTCGCCTAGACGAGTTCTGCTAGGAGCAGTAAGAACCTAGTCTGCGGGCGCCTTTACAGCTTGATTTGGCTGTGAGAACAAAACAACAAGAAGATACATAAATAGGCACCTATTAGATATTAGTACAAGGGGAGAAAGGAGAAGGAGAGTGATAAAAACGTTATAATTTGGGTTTGTGAAGTGTTTGTCTTTGAATGGGTTCAACTGGTGTGTGTGTTTGGATGTGTGTGCCCCTTAAACTACTGTATTGACCTAATTATTCTTAGTGAGTGAGAGTATATTGTGTCAGTGTTTTGCAAGAGAGGGACAGTGATTGCTATGCTAGACCTAAGTGCAGTAGCAGTAGCTTTCGACGCAATCAGAATACTCAGAAGCCAAACAGAGGTCATTTATCATGGCAGCTGACTGTGAACTTGTATTGTAGTGCTATCAAAGTGAACAACGTGATTCCCAGCACTGCACGACCTTCAGCAATGCCTCTAATCAAAACCATAGTTAATACTTTCCACTACAGAATGAGTGTGTGTGTGAAGGAGGAAAGCAGGAAATAACATTTCAAAACCCTCCCTGGACCATTAGATGAATGGTGTCACTGTAAAAGTAATGGAGGAAAATAAACATGGACTTACACTGTACTACGTGATGTTCCACAATACTCTTTGTTTTTGATTTGTGCTTGAATGTACTCAACCACACTACAATTCATTTTTGACATATCATGTTGACTGCCAAAATGTACTTGTGGAACATGCTTGAGAAAATAACCAGATAAGTCCCTGTCTGTTTCTTGAGTCCTCCAACATCCTAATGTGAGAGCATTTCTAATGTGACACTTCATTATAGTTGCGGGAAATTCAAAGAGATGTACTATGAACAACAACTCTAGTTGATTTCTCAAACAAAATCTAGGTCTGGATAGTGTCTCGGGACATGACTGCCATCAGTCTTATATGGGTAATCATATCGCCTTGAAGAGTTCTGCTGCTGTGTCTTTGAGTACTGCTCTGATGTGCAAATGAAGTGATATGACAGAGTGACAGGCGGGAACTAATGAAGGGTTGGGTAGGAACATGGGAGGATGTCAAGAAGACAGGCAAGAGAAGGGTGTGTTGATGCTGCTATGGTGGATTAAAGAGTTTGTGACGTGTACATGTCCAAAATCCCAGAGAGGGTGATAATCACTCTCTCTCTTTTCTTTTTAAAATAATACAGAACAAATATTAACCCATCTACCCTCTTCGGAGGAAACATATATATTTTTGTAGTTTTTACAGTTTTTTTGCTACATATACTGTACATACATTTTACATACATGGTACGTTTAGATACAGCAATCACATAACAATAATACATTGCCGAACACGAGCTCTTTAATCCCGCCCCTCAGCCACTCTCAGCACATCCCACCTGTCACCGTAGACCTCAGCTCTTTAATCCCGCCCCTCAGCCACTCTCAGCACATCCCACCTGTCACCGTAGACCTCAGCTCTTTAATCCCGCCCCTCAGCCACTCTCAGCACATCCCACCTGTCACCGTAGACCTCAGCTCTTTAATCCCGCCCCTCAGCCACTCTCAGCACATCCCACCTGTCACCGTAGACCTCAGCTCTTTAATCCCACCCCTCAGCCACTCTCAGCACATCCCACCTGTCACCGTAGACCTCAGCTCTTTAATCCCGCCCCTCAGCCACTCTCAGCACATCCCACCTGTCACCGTAGACCTCAGCTCTTTAATCCCGCCCCTCAGCCACTCAGCCCCTCCCACCTGTCACTGTAGACCTCAGCTCTTTAATCCCGCCCCTCAGCCACTCTCAGCACATCCCACCTGTCACCGTAGACCTCAGCTCTTTAATCCCGCCCCTCAGCCACTCTATGCCCCTCAGCCACTCTCAGCCCCTCCCACCTGTCACCGTAGACCTCAGCTCTTTAATCCCGCCCCTCAGCCACTCTCAGCCCATCCCACCTGTCACCATAGACCTCAGCTCTTTAATCCCAGCCCTCAGCCACTCTCAGCCCATCCCACCTATCACCGTAGACCTCAGCTCTTTAATCCCAGCCCTCAGCCACTCTCAGCCCATCCCATCTATCACCGTAGACCTCAGCCCTTTAATCCCAACCCTCAGCCATTCTCAGCACATCCCACCTATCACCGTAGACCACCCTCATTTGGTTTCCATGTGCCATATATTTTTCAATTGTGATGTGATGTTTTACATGAATTCTGAACCTTTCAAATCATATAGTATCCGTAGATTGTGAGCTAAAGATGAAACACTTTCCTACGAGTATTATTATATTATTGATTGACTATGGCTTTCCAAATCGCTTAGAGAAGTGCTTCCATCTCTCTCTCTTTTCTCTATCCCCAACTCTTCTCATCTTTCATTTGATGTAAATTGCTTAAGCCCCGTGTAAGTTCATTCGTCTCAGGTGTTATGGTGTGTGTTAGTCTCTGCTTTCATCTTCCGATCAGCTCATGTTTGTCTGCTATCGGCACTGACAGTTTTGAGGGTTCTCAAAGGCCCCGTTTGTTATTGCTCTTTACTGCATTTTGATTCAAAGACCCAGTCAAAAGTGTGTACACACCTACTCATTCAAGGGTTTTTCTTTATTTTTACTATTTTCTACATTGTACAATAATAGTGAAGACATCAAAGACATCATGCAGTAATTACCTCAAGAAGCTGGATGAGAGAATTCCTAGAGTGTGCAAAGATGTCATCGAGGCAAAGGGTGGCTACTTTGAAGAATCTCAAATATAAAATATATTTTGATTTGTAGAACACTTTTTTAGTTACTACATTTTTTACAATTGTATTTTACCAGGTAAGTTGACTGAGAACACATTCTCATTTACAGCAACAACCTGGGGAATAGTTACAGGGGAGAGGAGGGGGGGATCAATGAGCCAATTGTAAACTGGGGATGTGATGGTATGAGGGCCAAATTGGGCATTTACATAATTCCATATTTCATAGTTTGGATGTCTTCACTATTATTCTACAATGTAGAAATAGAACAAATAAAGAAAAACCCTTGAATGAGTAGGCGTGTCCAAACTTTTGACTGGTACTGTATATATATAATCCTTTTGGAACAGTAATTTTTTACATTTTATTTCAAATCTAGACTTTCAAGTCTCTTATTTCCCTACATGGGGACAATTGGAGAACCAACCCCCCCCCCCCCCCCCCCAGTTCTCAACTTTCTAACAGTACTAGGCATTTGTTTATAGGACGTACATTTTTAAAATCGAAATGTAGTTCATGAAAGTAGTATACAATATGTGTCGCATAAAAGATTTCACCTGAGGGCGACAAAGTTTAACAGGAACATGAAGTTTGTGAGTGACTACATGCAAGAGATCATTAATTCATTCACTGTTATGATAATTGATCTCCTGAAGAACCTATCCCTTTTGCTTTCTTTCTGTGCCCCCAAATGTTTGTATATAGCCTACTAATAAAGTTACCAGGTTGTTAGCTAGCTAACTATTGACACACAGGTGCATCAATGTTAGTAACATAATAAAAACATCTCCATAAAAATGCTTTAGTTTAAGCTAGATATATTTTTTGCATGGGCTGCATCTCAATCCATCACATCCTCCTATGGTGGCCTTCTGCATCTGCGGTGGAATGTGGCCGAGCTACAGCCGGGTTTTCAGACCATGAGACATCCTGAAAATTGGTCTTCTCACGAAAACAGTTGTAGCCTCTGAACTATTACCACTCAATGGAATGGGGAGATTCTCCCTAACACAATGTTGGTCTCTGTTTTGCTCTACAACCCCCACAAGCCTTGATGTGGAAACTTCTGTTTGTAGCGTCTGAACTGTTTAGGCTACAAACTAATGTGACCGCACAGTGGAAAGGGGAGATTCTCATGAACACGATGGTGTTCTCCATTTTTCTCTATGACCCCCGTCTGAAGGAAACCAGTACTGGTTCAACCCTTGTGTTGAGTTCGGGTCTGTGGGACCCATTTTCAATGTTTACTCAAAGAAAAATTATACAATTAATAATTTTTTCAACCTGAGACTCATTGGCCTTTACTAATTTTCTGTGAAGAACATGTAAAAGAACACATTTTCATTGAGTGCACACTGTGCACCCCCCTACACATTTATATTACATATGCGGTGTTCGGTCCCCTGGGCTGTTGGGTAATAAAAGTTTGGAGAAGTGTGTGTGTAGGTGAAAACAAGTAAAAATGAAACAAAATGGTTTGCTGTGTGCCTTCACTGCTGTGTGTCTTCCTCCTCCCTGGGCCTGCTGTTTCATCATAGCACCAAGAACGTGCCTGTCTCCCTGCTTGTCTGCCTATCTCCAGCTTTTCTCGCACTCTTTACCCTTTGTAGTGTGTGAAACTACACAATGTCTTGCGGGAACCTGCACAATGATATTACAATACAGTATTTCGATACATTGTCAAAAATTCAGTATTTTCCCACACTCTACCCCAGCCAGGTGCAAATTGGGGGAGGGACAGAACAAATAAATAGCTTTTCATGTGTGGCCCCTTACCACAATCAATCAGTAGGGCAAAAATAATCTCTGCTCAGGGGGCCTTAGAAATCATTTTTGCAGAGAGAGAAGCTAGTGTGGAAGGAGCATCTCTCACTTTGGAAGATGAAGAATTTTCTGAATATGAGGATCATGTCTCCGTCAATTCAGAGTCTGACAGTGAGTTGGAAGAAGAGGATGAGATTGACCCAGGACCAGCCCATGAGCAACCAGCTCATCAGCAGCCTGCAGGAGGAGAAATATGGATGTAAAAAAATCGTCTTCTTGCCAAAGGAATGAGCCACCTCGCATGGCTGCCAGTGTGATAAGGATTCAACCAGGTCCGATGCGGATTTAAACATTTTACTAGGCAAGTCAGTTAAGAACAAATTCTTATTTACAATGACAGCCTATCAGGGAAGAGTGAGTTAACTGCCTTGGTTCAGAACCACACATATTTACCTTGTCAGTTCAGGGACTCGATCCAGCAACCTTTTCCCTGTGGGATGCAGAAACTGGCAGAGAACCGTTCTGTGCAACAATGTCTCTGGAAAACTTCCACATTATTTCCAGGATTATCTGCTTCGATAATTGAGACACCAGACCAGCTTGGTGGCAGAGAGACAAGCTAGCTGCAATCAGGTCAGTGTGCGACAAGTGGGTGAACCGCCTTCCCCTGTTTTACAATCCTGGGCCCAATGTTATCGATGATGAGCAACTTATGCCGTTTAAGGGACGCTGCCCCTTCAGGCAGTACATGCCACAAATTATGGAATCAAGATCTGGGCTGCCTGTGATGCTGCTTCATCATATGTGTGACCTTGCAAGTGTATACGGGGAAGCCAGATGGAGGAGCCTCTGAGAAGAACCAAGGTATGCGGGTTGTCCTGGACGTGACACAGGGACTCCGTGGCCACAACATAACATGCAATAACTTATTCACTTCGCACAAGCTGGGACAAGAGCTCCTCAAGAGGAAGCTGATGGTGGTAGGAACAGTTCGGAAAAAAAATAGCCAGAGCTCCAAATTCTGCTGTTGAATACATGGAACAGGCCTATCAATTTCTCTAAGTTTGTGTTCACGGCCGACATGTCCCTAGTGTCCTACGTGCCAAAGAAAGGCAAAAATGTGGTACTCATGAGTACGCTGCATAGGGATGGGAGAATCTGTGGCCAGGGACATAAAAAACTGAAATCATAATGGATTACAATGCCACAAAAGGGGGGTAGACAATTTAGACAAGCTGGTGACTGGCTATATCTGCAGAAGTTGAACCCTACGCTGGCCACTTGTGATATTAATAAACATCTTGTCATCTGGATGGGGTTGAAACCAGATTGGAACAGAGGGTTGCTACAGAGGAGAAAGCTTTTTTTGTGAGGAGCAGGGCAAGGCATGGGTGAGACCTCAAATCCAGAGGAGGCAACATATCCCAAGGACCCCAGCGTCTGTAGCCATCGTGAGGAGGATTCAGGAGGAATCCTATTTTATAGATTTCTTTTGCATATATCTTTAGTTTCAGAACATTATTTGTGGAATAGATGGACAGCACTTAATTGCTACAGTTAGTCTAGCTGTGAGCAAAATATCAGGTTACGTTCATATCTAGTTTGTATTTTAGGACCTATTTCATGGGTCATTGTCTTATGCAGACATTATTGTCTATGTGTTTCAGATTCCCACTGTTTCAACTCAATAAATCTTGTGAACATGGAGATCATGCTTTGAGGATTATTGATGTGAAGGCGTTTATCTTGCTGTCAAAATATGCACAATAACGCATACGGAGGACAGACCTTCAAGACCAGGTCTCATGCCTCAGCCTCATTCTACCATTCAAGCAGCTCACCTACAGGAGCTGCAGCCGCCATAGCAAGGCCAAAATCAGAAGCTGCAAAAGCTTACCTTCGCGGAGAAAGAAAGAAGAATGAAAATAGAAAAGGCACAATTAGAAGCATCTATGGATGTGCTGAAAGAGGAAAAGGAAGCGGCTGCAGCAGTGGCTGAAGCTGAGGATCTAGAGGACGCTGCTGATTTCGGCAGTCAGAAAAGTAGCTGCAGACTCAAGCTCGACTCCACCCAACTCGACCCCACCGAACTAAGGAGTATCTCATGGAGCAAGCTAAATCCTACGACACTCCCAAGCCAATGACAGGAGTAGAGCCGTTCTCTGATGATGAGACAAGACAGGAATATACCAGGTCAGAGTCCACACGTAACACCCTATTACAGCATCTCAAGCCTGAGATCAGTTCTCCTTTCGTTGATACCACTAGTGCTGTAGGCCGGCGCTTCCCTAATCCGGAGTCGAGGCCAGCCCAGCAGTTTCACCTCACTCCATGCGTACAGGGTTCCCTTCAAGAAGGCCAGAACAGCAGCTGGACCCAAAGAGGTATGCACAATGACAGAAGACATCTACCTGTTCCACATTACAAGCGGACATGGGAAGACACCCAAAGTGAGAACCCAAACATTACCGACTTTGTGAGGTACTTCGCTCGTCGCAAGCTCATCACCACGGGTCTACTCCAATTTGATGACCAACCGGAGAGCTACAGGGCTTGGTGGCGCTCCTTTCACAACACCCTCAGAGGCCTAGACTTAACCTACAGTGAAGAAATAGATCTTCTAGTTAAGTGGCTTGGAAGAGAGGCTGCTAAACATATAAAAACTCATCTGAGCCGTTCATGTAAACCATCCAGAACAAGGTCTGAGGATGGTTTGGGATAGACTTGAGGAATGCTACGGTTCGCCAGAGGTGATAGAGAGTGCCCTCACCAAACAAATCGACAGTTTCCCCAATATCTCCAACAAGGTTTACCCAAAGCTGAGGGAGTTGCTTATGGAGCTGCTTATGGAGCTTCGGTCCGCCAAGGTCAAAGGAGACCTCCCTGGCCTAGCTTTTCTCGATACAGCTCGAGGTGTTAACCCTACAGTCCAGAAACTGCTCTTCGGGTTACAAGCGAAATGGATCTCCATTGGTACCAACTACAGGAAACAATATCATGTTCTGTTCCCTCCTTTTGCCTTCTTTGTTTACTTCGTCATCCAGCAAGCCAGAATCAGGACCGACCCCAGTTTCAACCTTGTTGCCGATGTTCCTGCTAAAGCAGACAAAGTTCCCTGGAGGCAAAGCAGACAGAAGTCACCGTTCACAAAACAGAGGTATCCCCCACTACCTCCTCCGACTCAGACAAGCCTATCAAGAAAGCCAAGAACTCCAAACGGCAGTGCCCTATCCACAAGAAGCCGCACCCCTTAAGGAAGTGCTGCGCCACTATACCAACGCATGGCTTTCCTGAAAGAGAAGGGCATATGCTTTAGATGTTTGATCATCCTCTTTTCACATTGCCAAGAACTGCAAGTCAAGCGTTAGCTGGGCAGAATGTGAGAGTGAGAGTCATAACACCCCTCTTCATCCAGGAACACCCCCCTGGGTCAAAAAAGAAGACCTTCCTACAGAGTACGTGGGGAGGAAGAGCTCACACCTACTTCTGACGCAACGTCTCAGTGTACGCAAGTCTGCGGTGGGAACCTCACCGACAGGTCTTGCTCTAAGATCTGCCTTGTCAAAATCTACCCAACAGGCTACCGAGATAGAGCGGTGAAATTCTATGCCATCCTCGACGAGTAAAGCAACAGATCATTGGTTCATTCTGAGTTCTTCGACATCTTCAGGGTACAAGGCCTCAGCTCCCTACTCCTTTAAGACCTGTGCCAGAGTGATGGAGACAGTAGGATGAAGAGCCAACGGGTACTAGGTAGAATCTATGGATGGGCAAGTCAATCTTCCACTGCCAACTCTCATCGAGTATAATGAGATCGAGAACAACCAATCTGAGATCCTGACTGTAGACACAGCGCTCTCACCTCATCCCAGAACTCGAACCCAAGGCTCCCATCATGCTCCTTCTTGGAAGAGACATTATCAGAGTCCATAAGTTAATGGGCCCCATGTCTCAACATACACCCAGAAGCTTGATCTCGGATGGGTCATAATAGGCAATGTCTGCCTGGGGAGCATTCACAAGCCTGTCTCAGTGAGTACCTTTTACACAAACACTTTAGAGAAAGGACGCCATCTTTCAGCCATGTCCCAACCTCTTCTTGGTGAAAGAAAGATTCCGGAATGTCCAAGCTCCCAATCAACCTGCATTATGCTGCTACAAAAGTCTTCCTTGTGACAAAGAGGAAGTTCACATGGGCTGAAATGTGTTCCAGAAAACTAGAGATGTAAATAAAGTGGCCTCCATTGAAGACAGCTCTGTTCTGAAAATCATGAAGGAAGGGATCAGGAAGGACGACAGCAACAGCTGGGTGGCACCATTACCATTCAAGTCACCAAGACGTTGTCTCCCCGACAATAGACCTCTAGCGCTGAAACGTTTCTCCTCCCTCAGATGGAACTTCCTTAGGAAGCCCGAGATGAAAGACCACTTTGTCCCTTTCATGGAGAAGATTTTGTGGATATTCACCAAATGTTCCACTGTTTCCTGGTGAAAGAAGAAGACCGCAACTTCCTGAGATTTCTGTGGTTCCAGGACAATGACTTGTCCAAAGACATCATCGATTACCAGATGAAGGTCCATGTCTTCCCTCTCCAGCAGTGGCCATCTACGGCCTCAGACAGTCTGTTCAACAAGGAGAACCAGAGTACAATCCTGATGTAAGACAGTTTGTGGAACGTGACTTCTATGTCGACGATGGCTTAAAGTAATTTCCTACAGTCCAAGATGCAGTCACCCTGCTCAAGAGAACACAAGAAATTCTCGCCAACTCTAATCTGAGGTTACACACGATTGCCTCGAACAAGGAGGTAATGGAATCATTTCCATCTGAAGATCACGCAAACGACCTCAAAGATCTCGACATAGGGTCAGACACTCAGCTTGGGTGTCAACTGGGACCTCAGGACCGACACTTTCACCTCCAAGGTGGCCGAAGATGAGAAGCCCTTCACACCCAGAGGAGTGCTATCAACTGTGAACAGTCTGTGCAACCCACGGGGATTCGTGGCCCCTGTCACCATTCAAGGCAAGTCTATTCTCAGGGAGCTCACAACGGCCAAAGGCGAATGGGACTCCCCCCTGCCTCCAGAAATGGAGGAGCCATGGGTTGCATGGAGAGAGTGGAAAGAGCTATGTAACCTCCATATCCCTAGTGCCTACACTAAGGTCTTTCCCTCAGAAGCGAGACGAAGAGAACTATGCATATTCTCGGATGCATCCTCGAAGGCAATAGCCGCAGTTGCCTACCTCAAAGTGACAGACGTCAAAGGATTGAGTCACATGGGCTTTTGTTATGGGTAAAGAAAAACTGATGCCATGCCCAGAACACACGATTCCAAGGTTGGAACTCTGCGCAGCAGTCTTGGCAGTCGAGTTGGCCAAGCTCATCACCTCAGAAATAGACATTGAGCTTGATGATACAACAGCAAGGTGGTGTTAGGCTAAATCTACAATGAGAACTGGCGTTTCTACGTCTATGTCAGCAATCGAGTCCATCGGATAAGAAAATCTAATTGTCCAGAACAGTGGTGCTATGTACCTACAGCCCAGAACCCTGCAAATCATGCGACAATATTCATCCCTGTAGCTTACTTCTCAGACACAACCTGGCTCTCTGGCCAAGCGTTTCTGACATGCCAGTCTTTGTCTTGAAAGGGACGCTTTTGAGCTCATCAACCCCTCCTCAGATGCTGACGTTCACCCCCAAGTGTCCACACTGAAAACAACAACTTCACTCAAGCAGCTTGGATACTTACGCTTTTCAAGGTTCTCCACGTTGCTGACTCGTGCCATCATTCACCTCGTCCACATCGCTCGTCTCTTCAACAACACTACCATGGCAAAAAACAGCACACGGTAAGGGCTGGCACTACTGTCAGACAGTAGCACACCAGACAGATTTTCTCAGTCAAAGGATATCAGAGTTTGAGTGCATCAGGAACCAGGAAACAATTCTCAAAGAAAGCTCTCTGAGAGTCTTAGATCCATTAATTGATAAAGACTGCCTTCTGAGTTTCATCAAGCTTCATCAACGCCCTGAAGCGTTTCTTCTCGATCCAAGGCCCAGCAAAGCTGATTTGTTCCGACTGTGGGACCAACTTCATTGGGACCTGCCTGCAAGGAACTTAAGATCCCCTCTAACATCAAAGATAACTCTGTGGATACCCACCTGTCAGAACAGGGCCTGGATATTCAACCCGCCTCATGCCTCTCACATGGGTGATGCCTGGGAGAGGATGATTGGCATAGCAAGGAAAAACTTGGATTCTATGTTCCTCCAACAGGGTCATTTAACGGTAAGTCACAAAACGCTCATTACTCTGATGGCAGAAGTGGCTGCCATCATCAATGCCAGAACTCTGGTTCCAGTCTCTACAGATCCAGATGACCCCCTCTTACTTACACCTGCTACTCTCCTCACACAGAAAGTGGGTATCCCTTTGAGTCCTGCTGGCGACTACGGAGTCAAGGACCTCTTTAAGCGGCAGTGGCTTCAGGTTCAACATCTTGCAAATACCTTCTGGGATAGGTGGAGGAAACAATACCTCTCTTCACTTCAGATAAGAGGGAAGTGGCAGTCAAACCAGCCCAGCCTCGAGCCTGGAAGCATTGTGCTCTTCAAATTTATGCACTCCAATCTCCAGTATTTAGGCTGCAATAGTTTGTGTCGGGGGGCTAGAGCCAGTCTGTTATATCTGGAGTATTTCTCCTGTCTATCCGGTGTCCTGTGTGAATTTAAGTATGCTCTCTCCAATTCTTTCTTTCTTTCTCTCTCGGAGGAACTGAGCCCTAGGACCATGCCTCAGGACTACCTGGCCTGATGACTCCTTGCTGTCCCCAGTCTACCTGGTCATGCTGCTGCTCCAGTTTCAACTGTTCTGCCTGCAGCTATGACCTGACCTGTTCACCAGACATGCTACCTTGTCCCAGACCTGCTGTTTTCAACTCTCTAGAGACAGCAGGAGCGGTAGAGATACTCTGAATGATCGATACTCTGAATGATTTACTCCTGAGGTGCTGACCTGTTGCACCCTCTACAACCACTGATTATTAGTATTTGACCCTGCTGATCATCTATGAACATTTAAACATATTGGCCATGTTCTGTTATAATCTCCACGCGGTACAGCCAGAAGAGGACTGGCCACCCATCATAGCCTGGTTCCTCTCTAGGTTTCTTCCTAGGTTCTGGCCTTTCTAGGGAGTTTTTCCTAGCCACCGTGCTTCTACACCTGTATTGCTTGCTGTTTGGGGTTTTAGGCTGAGTTTCTGTCCAGCACTTTGTGACATCAGCTGATGTAAGAAGGGATTCATAAATACATTTGATTGATTGATTCAAAGACAAACAAGTCAAGAGTAATGAATTGCCTGATCACTCACTGATCACTGGTCTTTCCCAGCAAGGATGGTAAAGTCTATAACGTCGAGGTTAGACTGCAAGCAAGAAGGAACTAAGAGGTCTACACAAACAAGGTCTCTTATATGGACATTCCATAGTGTTTTGTTTTAGTTGTAATACTTACCTATATTACTTACCTTGAATTTGGCTCCCCCTAGTATTGATCTGGAGTATTTTCCTTGAAAATGACGGCCTTCTTCCTAACATGTGACATGCTAGGAAGAAGTTGGTCATTGTTGCCTCATGTAGAGCTCAGAGTGCTCTGTTTTAATTGTCAGCTTACAATCTTCATCCATCCTTTATGTTGTATGCCTTAGGAAGCTTTGTCAGTGAGTATTTTCATACCTTTTGCATATATCTTTTGTTTCAGAGCATTATTTGTGGAAGAAATGGACAGCACTAGCTTAATTACTACAGTATGTTAGCCTAGCTTTTGCTAGTTGTCAGTGTGAGCAAAATATCAGGTTACGTTCATATCTAGTTTGTATTTTAGGACAGATTACATTGTCTTATGCAGACATCATTGTCTTTGTTTCAGTTTCACGCTGTTTCAACTCAATAAATCTTGTGAACATGGAGTTCATGCTTTGAGGATGATTGATGTGAAGGCGTTTATCTTGACGTCAAAATATGCACAGTAATGCATACAGAGGACAGTACAGAGATACTTTCTAGTAGTTTTATAAAACTACACACAATCCACAAAACCTAACTTCACAGCTGGGTATTATGGAGAGGATGTTCAGGTAACTACCAAAATAAAGGAAACACTTCAGTAAATCAGGGATACAATGTAGCAGGTGTTTCCGCACAGGTGTGGACCCTGAGTTAACCTAGCAATTGACATCCCATCATGCTTAGGGTCACTATAACAATAGTGACCCTGGTTGCCCATTATTTTGGCTACCATAGCAAGAAGAAGAGATCTCAGTGACTTTTAAAGCAGGGTCTCAAAGGACAAAAGGGGGATTAAAGGGTGTGTGTGTGTGTGTGTGTGTGTAACGGCATTCAGAGGAAGAAGGTGATGACCAAGGTGCAGCGTGGTACGTGTTCATATTATTTATTCGAAACTGAACACTAAATACAACATAACAAAAGGAATAACCAAAACAGTTCTGACAGGTGATACAAACACTAAACAGAAAACAACTACCCACAAAACCCAGTGGGGAAAAAGCTACCTAAGTATGGTTCTCAATCAGAGACAACGATAGCCTCTGATTGAGAACCACACCTGGCCAAACAACAACGAAATCCAAAACATAGAAAATAGAATGCCCACCCTAGTCACACCCTGGCCTAACCAAAATAGAGAATAAAAGCCTCTCTATGGCCAGGGCGTGACAGTGTGTGTTTCAGTCACCAGATCTCAACTCAATTGAACATTCTGGAGCGGCACCCGAGTCAGCGTTTTCCACCACCATCAACAAAACACCAAATTATGGAATTTCTCGCAGAAGAATGGTGTCACATCCCTCCAATAGAGTTCCAGACACTTGTAGAATCGATGCCACGGCGCATTGAAGCTGTTTTGGCGGTTCGTGGTGGTCCCAAGCCCTGTTGACACTTTATGTTGGTGTTTCTTTTTATTTGGGCAGTTTCCCTCTCTCTTCTCCATCTCGGTCTGTGCTTTCTTTTGATCTGTCTTATATTCCTATTTTCTTCTCCTTTCCTCTCACGTTTACCTCTCTCCTGTCAAAAAGGAAGCCAGTTTGGGATGGTATGCCTGAGTGGATGCGCCTGCCCCCCTCCCCACCTCTTTCTCTCACTCCTCTCTCACTCCTCGTCCCTCTCCTCTCTGTCCCCTCTATCTTTGATATCTTGTCAGATATTCTTGTCAGGTATCTAGGAGCCCTCATCGCCACTCCTAATCTTTCCATTCTGTTTGAGAAGGTCAGAATACTCTCAGAGGAACAGCACCCCTGTGTCTTCATATAGAAACAAATCAATCAGAGACGCTACAGTGTAGCATGAAAGGGCTCCCCATCACAAGTCACTTATGAATATTTTTTGGAATGGTAGATGAGGTAATAGGACAGTTATTTTATGGTACTGGGTTGTGATGTCACATACATCAGATCATTACTCCCTTAGCCATCTATCCAGCTATAAAAAAGTCAGAGCAAATGCCAACAGAGGATTGCACAAAATACTTTCCCATAATAGTATATGCTAAGAAGTTCTAAAGAAAATATACTAACCCCCCTTCACAGATGTTTCCGATGAGGAGATAGCGTGCAGTGAGTCAGCCTGGAGCCTGAGGGTTTGAAGACAGTATTTGTTTGCTTAGGTGTTCACACTCAAGTAACTGAGGCGTTAACAGCAGTAGTCGTAACAGGAGTGACATGCCTTACGGTATGTGTGGGCACTTTCTTCCGCTGCCTCTTCCTGGCCTCACCTCATCAGACGGAACTGAAATATACAGCTGGTCCCTGGTTCAGTCCTGTCATCTCTTGTCTGGGCACCACTCTGCCTGTCTCTCTGTGGCACTTACTGCTTCCCCCTACAGAACCAGGGAAGCACACTCCTGTTCCTCAGGACTCTGTGTGCTAGTGTACTTGACTCCAGCTTCTCTCAGAGAGTTACAGCCTTCCCCACTGTAGGCAACTGGTAACAGACTAAATAAAATAATAACTTGAGTAAATGAGGGATACAAAGTTTGTTATGGTGTGGGGTGCATTTTCATGGAATGGTTTAGCTCTGCTTGTAGAATCTATGCCAAGGCGCATTGGAAGCTGTTTTGGCAGCTCGTTGTGACCCAACAACATTTCAAGACAGAAGCACACACATGAGCAGAAGGCCAGCGCAGGCTACAGGCTACAGGCCTAATCCTGTGTTAGTCCTATGGATCACGCCAGGCTTGGTTTCTTATTACTGGGCTGGATGCTACACCATCCCTTCTGTGATGAGTGTGTGTAGCTGTGTCCCCCTCTGTGCATTGTTTGTTCCCCTGATATAGTCCATCATGGTCTCCAACAGCTAATATGGTCCAGTTGTGCCGGAGGTAGCTGATGTGGGGTAGAGTATGATTGTTAGGTTTGTGCAATGTGAGAGAGGTAATGATTTGAAAGGAGATCATACTTTAGACAGGGAAGTGATCCATGAGCAGCTTATTGTAGACTTACCATGTTTGTAATTATGTTGCCTTGCCACCCCGAAGTGAACGGAAACATAAGGGCAGAGACACAGTTTTACACAAGAGCATTAGTGATATTAGTGCGGTGTTTGTTTCTGACTTCTACTCAATTTGAAAAACATTGCACAAAGCACAAAGAATGCTTTTTAAGTATGAATTCTGAGGGTGCAGCACTCCCTGATAGATTGAAATTAAAATAACATTTTCACGAAGTTAGTGAACTAGGCCTTTCTTACTCCTGTATGAGTGGAGTAAAAAACTCCTAAGCAACTTAACCCCCCCCCCCCATCTTCCCGCAGCCATGTGTTTATGTACTGTCTGATTGAAAACATTCTACACCTTCATTACATTTCAGCGGTGTTGCAACTGTTGTAATTCAGCTATCATTTGGGATTTGACACCTTTCAGCTCCCTTGTCTCCGAACCATTTATAAGTGTATTTTTTCACCCTCATCAATACACATTTCTTTGCCAGACTTTCCTCCCTTCCATCTTACACACACTTTCGCTTCCACAGCCAACGTGAAATGTACAAAAGGTCACTGTGTGTCAGAAAGGAATGGAGAACACCTCTTACATTTGTAAGCCAAAAAGACTCCAATTCAAACATAATGCTCAGAACTGGAAGATCAGAAACCTTGTGTTTGTAGTCTCACAGATTGAAGGCTTCAGATGAGTGGGTAATTTGCAAGTTGTTTATGTCTGTTGGTTGAAAAGATAGCGTCTGCCTCAACACTTTTGCCTCTCCATCACAACCAGTTAAGTTCCATCACCTCATCTGCCACCATCATCTCTATCCCTCTCTTTTGTTCCCTCTGTATCTTCTTACCTTTCAAGCACTTCCTCTGTCCTTTTCTCGCTTCTTTCCTCTCTCTCTCTCTGAACCTGAAAAGGGATCAGGATTATTACAGCTGTTTACTGAGCAGAGAAATGGTTTGAGAGTAGCAAGTCATCAGTGTACATAGTTGTGTGACAACTGCCCCTGAACAGGCAGTTAACCCACTGTTCCTAGGCCGTCATTGAAAATAAGAATTTGTTCTTAACTGACTTGCCTAGTTAAATAAAGGTAAAAAAAACTGTGATTGATTAGGGTCTATGGAACAGGAGCAGAGAGTGCCTGGGTGGAATTAACTCTCTCCACTATGCAAGTGTTGTAGGGTGGGCACGCTACAAATCACAGGAACACTTTTGCATTACTTGAAGAGATATGCATCGAAAATTACATTTCGCAATATCTCTTGACATGGAATTGTGGTGACGTTAAATTGCTGAGTCGTCCTTTAATAGGATTTTCCTACAAACAACAACACACAAAGGAGTCACAATCTTACATCGCCCAGCTCTCTCCCAGAACACCGTATTTGATATTTGATTTGATAAATTGATGCCAAACAAAGATCCATTAGCCTGTATGTCCCTGCCCTTTCCCTACGAGGCTAATCTGATTCCCTCATTCAGGGATATTACGTTTTCATTCATCACATAGAAAGCATAAATACCTGGAGGCAGCCCGTGCACATGTCTTCAGGCCACTCACTCTGTGTCCCCCCCAGCCTGTTTCTGCATCAGGTTGTTCTTCTGTGTTTCTCAGATGGTGTCATGGAGTATAGATGCATTTTGCAGACACCCTGACAGTCCTATTGCCTCTAATTGTGATGGCTTGAGGCATGTTTGAGAAAGTGAGCTGAGGGTTTATACAGAAAAGCGGATGCATTGCTGATCAAGCAATTTCATTGATAAAACGCTCCACTTGTCAGACAGTCAGCCTCTCTTGACAATAATTTTGCTTGAGATGGAACGCTGGGCAGGCAGGGTGAGTAGGTAGCTAAATGGCCAAATACTTAGCACAGCCGACTTGTGGATATAATGCCAAAGGGGTTAGCGAAGCAATTTAACTACCCACAAATCAGGTTTTATTTCACAGATTCATGCTTTACATGAACACACTGATCCCTGCACTGTAAAGTATGTGTGTGTGTACACCACCAAACCTGCTTAGCACTCTTTGGTAACTTGGAAGAGATTCTGGACACTGATAAAGGGCACACTGTCCAATCCCTGATATTTCTCAGTAATACCAGCCTCTTAATAACCTTGACAGAAGTTTGAGCTTCGGGTTTGATAGGTTTCTCTGATACAAAAGATTGAGATCGAACGTTTCTAGGATTGGAATGTTTTTGCATGGAAACCACTCAATGCTGGCTTTACACAGACTTGGCAACCGCTGTCCTTCAAACTAATGTAACTGAATTATCTGTATGTGCAGAACCAGATTAATGCAGGGGCTTAACAGGGCCCATGGGGGGCCCCAAGAGGCAGCAAAAATAAGCTACAAAATGCAATGTATATTATACATTATATATTAGATATGTACGTAGTATATAAACTCATTAAAAAAACAAAAGTCCTCTCACTGTCAACTGAGTTTATTTTCAGCAAACTTAACATGTGTAAATATTTGTATGAACATAACAACATTCAACAACAGAGACATAAACTGAAGAAGTTCCCCAGACATGTGACTAACAGAAATGGAAAATGTGTCCCTGAACAAAGGGGGGAAGGTCAAAATCAATAGTAACAGTCAGTACCTGCTGTGGCCTCCAGCTGCATTAAGTATTGCAGTGCATCTCTTCCTCATGGGCTGCACCAGATTTGCCAGTTCTTGCTGTGAGATGTTATTCCACTCTTCCACCAAGGCACCTGCGAGATCCCGGACATTTCTGGGGGGAATGGCCCTAGCCCTCACCCTCCGATCCAAAAGGTCCAAGACGTGCTCAATGGGATTGATATCCGGTCTCTTCGCTCGCCATGGCAGAGCATTGACATTCCTGTCTTGCAGGAAATCATGCACAGAACGAGCAGTATGGCTGGTGGCATTGTCATGCAGGAGGGTCATGTCAGGAGGAGCCTGCAGGAAGGGTACCACATGAGGGAGGAGGATGTCTTCCCTATAACGCACAGCGTTGAGATTGCGCTTGTTGTCATTGCAGGCAGTCTGATGATACTGTGACATACCACCCCAGACCATGACGGACCCTCCTCCTCCAAATTGATCCCGCTCCAGAGTACAGGTCTCGGTGTAACACTCATTCCTTCGACTATAAACGCGAATCCGACCATCACCCCTGGTGAGACAAAACCGCGACTCGTCAGTGAAGAGCACTTTTTTTCCAGTCCTGTCTGGTCCAGCGACGGTGGGTTTGTGCCCATAGGCGACGTTGTTACAGGTAATGTCTGGTGAGGACCTGCCTCACAACAGGCCTAAAAGTCCTCAGTCCAGCCTCTCTCAGCCTATTGCGGTCAGTCTGAGCACTAATGGAGGGATTGTGCATTCCTGGTGTAACTCGGGCAGTTGTTGTTGCCGTCCTGTACCTGTCCCGCAGGTGTGATGTTCTGATGTACCGATCCTGTGCAGGTGTTGTTACACGTTGTCTGCCACTGCAAGGACAATCAGCTGTCCGTCCTGTCTCCCTGTAGCGCTGTCTTGGGCGTTGGGTGGGGGTTATCTAGGTGAATTATATTTAAATGTTGGCCTAGTATGGTTCCCAATCAGAGGCAGCTGTTTATCGTTGTCTCTGATTGGGGATCATATCTAGGTAGTCATTTTCTCATTGTGCTTTGTGGGATCTTGACTATGTATAGTTGCCTGTAAGAACTATTGTTAGCGTCACATTTCATTTTTCTTCTGTTTTGTTTGGCGAGTTTATTATTTATTATTAAACGTGGAATTCTACACACGCTGTGCGCCTTGGTCCAATCATTATGAGGAACGTAACAGTAACTGCCAAAATAAAGGAAACAGCATAATGTGTCTTGAAAGGGTGTTGAGCCACAACAAACAGCCAGAATTCCAGACGAGATTCTACAAGTGGACCTAAACCATGCCAGGAAAATGCACCCCACACAATAACATGAACTTTGTAGCCCTCATTTACTTAAGTATTTACTTTATTTTGGCAGTTACTGGTTGCCTACAGTGGGAACGCTGCAATTTGGACAGCATGCGCGCTAAATATACAGCTTGTTGCGTTGTGGCCAATTGTATTTGTATTTATTAAGTATCCCCATTAGCTTCCTGGGATCCAGCTCAATTACGGCAGTTACTGTATATACAATTTAAAATATAGCAACATAGACATACTGTGCAATCCTTAAGATT